>NW_007233059.1:49042-55677 GCF_000164805.1 Carlito syrichta
GTTCCTCGGCCTCGCGGGCGAAGGGCAAGAGCGAGCCCTGGTGGGCCGCGCGCGCGGGTGCAGCGACCCGGAGGCGGCCTGGGGTCGGCTGTCCCCGGCCGCGTCCTCCGCCCACCCGGGGCCTTCCCGCCAAAACCTCTCACCCACGGGCGCAGGAGCCCCGGAGTGGGCACCGGCCCAGCGCTGCGACTGAGCCTCGCATTACTCACAGGCCCCTTCCTTTGTGTCCTTTTCTCATCTCGTGGCTGCTTAAAGCTGTCCGCGTTGTGGTGTCCCCGAGGAATCATTCTGACAGCGGTGCGGTGGCTTAACAGACCCTCCCAATGTCAGCGTTGGAGAGACCCCAGGAATTCGGAGATTTGCAGCCTCACGTGGGCTTCTGAGCCTGGAACCCCCTGAAATGTCGGCAGGGTGGTGTTTATTTGAGCACGTCTCCGGGGAGATGGGACTGGGACTTCTATCGGATTCCCAAATGTGTTGGTGACCCTGAAAAGGGGAAGAAACATCGATCTGATCCAGTTTCTTTTCAGATGATGAATCAGGCCGCAAGGATTGATGGGACTTGCCAAGGTCACACAGGTAATACTGGAGAGTTACGATCATATATCACACCTGTCTTCCACAGGATGGCCCAAGAAAGCACAAACAATGACATTTTAATATTTTGGAATATATACGCCCCCAGATCTTGGTTTCTAAATTCCATTCTCCTTATGAAGAACCAGACTCCTTGGCGAAATGGCTGATTTCAGGGCAAGAGACAGGGAAAGTATAAAATGCCCTTGAAAGGTCTTGTGCCAGAAAACAAGGAGATTTCTTGGCCATGTCAAGGAGGATATGTCGAAAGAAGGCGACAGCTTGAAGGTACCCGACTTACCAAATCTGAGGCAATTTGAGCGTCAAGAATGAATAACGGTAGAAATGGATGATACATTGAGTTTTGGAAAAGAATCCATGAGTGTGTAATTACACTTAAACTTTTAAAGAAATAAATACATAAATATAAAGGGGAGAGAAGCAAAAATACTTGACAGCAGAATGCCAACTAGAAGAAATAATGGAATGAGAAAATCATTTTGCAACCATTATAGTAATAATAGATGTTAAAACCACTGGGTGAACATTGGCTGGAGAACAGGATATTTACACAATCTTCAGATTTCTCATTCATTACAAAGGGTCAACAAAGGTACCTTTATAGTGGAGAAATCTGACAGACACCACCCTAACCATTAGTGTCACTGGTTATGGGATAAAATGACATGATGTGCCTCCTGATGTGAGGTACTGAAAACATAATATCTATGTTGTTTCCCTGTCAAAAATGCATCATGTGAATCTAGGAACAATCAGAAAGATGCAGATTGAAAAACATCCTACTCAACAACTGACCTGGGCTCTTAAAAAAACTTCAGTGTCATGAAAGACAAAGACTGAGGAATCATTCTAGGAACCATTTAAAGAGGCATGCCGCTAAAGGCAACATGTGATACTGGAAAACATGCTATAAAGGACTGTTTTCAGGACAATTGTTGAAATTTGAATATGGATTACATATTAGATAAGAATGTTGTTTCTAGCAGGTCGAGGCTACGGTGGCCGGGAGCGGCCACTGCCCTCCAGTCTGGGCGTCAGAGTGAGACTCCAACTCAAAAAAAAAATAGAGTGTTGTTTCAATGTTAAGCTTCTTGAACTTTATAATTGTACTGTGGTTCTGAAAAAGAGTATCCCTTCTTAAGAGCTATACACCGAAGTGATTAGGGATAAAATGTTTGATATATGCAGCTTATTTACTTTTAACTGGTTTTGCAAAGATAGATAAGGCAAATGTGACAAAATATTAATTGATAAATCTAGATAAAGGTACAGTTCATTGTATTCTTGCAACTTGTCTGAAGTTTTAATTTTTTGATGAAAATTAATATATATGTGTGCATGTATTTTATTTTATTTTATAGCTTATTTATATACCTTATATACCTTTTCTTTTCTTTTTTTTTTTTGAGTTGGAGTCTCACTCTGTCGCCCAGACTGGAGTGCGGTGGCATGCTCCTGGCCACTGCAGCCTCGACCTGCTGGGCTCCGGCTATCCTTCCACCTCAGCCTTCCAAGTAGCTGGAACTACAGGCGCGTGCTACCACACCCGGCTAATTTTTTATTTATTGTAGAGATGAGGTCTTGCCAAGTTACCCAGGCAGGTCTCGAACCCACGGGCTCAGGCAATCCACTCACCTCGGCCTCCCAAAGCGCGGGATTACAGGCTGAGCCACCGAGCCCAGCTATATACCTTTTCTTAGTGAAAGATGGACTGGCTTTTGGGCTCTCTACTGCTCACTGTGCTCCTTGCTCTTCACTGTCCCCAAACAATACCTCTGCGTTGAGATATGTTGCTTGCCAAAGCGAGGGGAGAAACGTGGAAAGGCTGTGAGACTGATCAGATTTCTGGATTGATGGGAGTGGTATATGAGGGGTCCTCTAACTAGGCCAGGAGCCCACATATGTATACCAGTTCAAAAATAGTTCCCATATGCATTTTGCCAGTTAGATGAATGTATTTTAATTGTTCTGGGGGTGGATTCCTTTGGAAATCTGATGAAAAGCCACTTACTCAAGAACCAGAAAATGCACATAGAGACCCACTGGAATTAACAACCTCCTCCTTTAAGGTATACCTTTTGAAAAGAAATTGATTAATTTCTATCTGATTATTTTAATCAGCTAACCAGGCCAAACAACTAATATGGAATAAGAATTGATTTGGGACTGGAAAGAAGACAAAGGGATGGAAAACCAGAGTTCAGGGTGAGCATGCTCGGTGTCTTGGAGTTAGAGAAAAGGAGGCCAGAGATGGGGAAGAGAGAGAAGGGGCTGTGCCAAAAATCAACCTTCCCCATGTGGAGATGCAGTGGGTGTGTGACTGAAAATTACTGGTGGGCTGTAAATGTAACCCTGAAGAAATACATGTATGTGAACTAATTTAGAATACTGCAATCTTGGATTCTGTGATTCAACTCTATTTCCTCGTTCCAAAAGTTCTACTCCTCCCTTTCCTATTTCAAGCCTGTATGTCTCTTATGTACTTTGTTTCCAATTAAATGACAGTTATATACATTGTAGCAGTTAATATTCCAAATGCTGCTTTCCTCTTCTTCTTCCCCCTTTCTCCTTTTCTCTCCTCTTTCTCTTTCCCTACACCTTCACATACATGTACACACACTCCAGCCTCAGGAAAAAAGAACAAGAGATAAGAGGGAGAAGAAGAAAGAGCTTCATACAATTCCCATCTTTTTCATCTCTAGTTTTAGTATCAGATAGAGATAGAGTGCCCTAATCACCAGACTTGCTATTTGCTTAACCTTTCTTTTTTTTTTTTTTTTACGTATGAGTTGGGGTCTCGTTCTGCTGCCCGGGCAGGAGTGAAGTGGCACAATCACAGCCTACTGCAGCCTCAACCTCCTGAGCTCAAGCGATCCTTCTATCTCAGCCTCCTGAGTAGATGGAATGAACCAGGAATGAGCCACCATGGCTTGCTTATTTTTAAACTTTTTTTTGTGGAGATGAGGTCTTGCTGTGTTGCCCAGGCTGGTCTCAAATTCCTGGGCTCAAGCAATCCTCTTGTCTCGGCCTCCCAAAGTGCTGGGATTACAGATGTGAGCCTTTGCACCCAGCCTGCTTGACCTTTCAAATACCACATTCCCAGCTGATTCTACTTTACTTGCGATGGAGTTGATTAAAAAATGTTAACACAACACTTTATAAGGCAAAAGGGTATACACATAGAAAGGATTAAGAAAGATGGTGGAAGTCTAAGGACTAATTCTATAACACACTCAACATAGAATAAAGCAGATTTATAAACAAAAATGGAATGGGTTGGTAAAGAGGTCATCTGAAATGCAAGGAAAGAAAACTTTGTGACTCACAAGACTACATATTTTGCTGAAACAGCCTGTGAACTTGAAAAGCAAGATATATACCATTTGTTTCCTTGGTCATGAACAACACCTGAATTTTTGCTGCTTTGCCATGTTAGGACTGAAGAAAAGTCAATATACTGGTAGGCTTGGGCCTGGATTTAGATTTAGTTCAAATAAAAAACTAGTGAAATCTTTATTAGATAACTTTGCTTATAAAATAAATGCATTACAAAGCTAGAATGAATACTTTGCTTTTTATATTAACAAAGGCAGAAAGTACACAAGAAAAATCCAAATCACTGACCTGTGTCAATTCCAAAGGCTTTTTATTATTATAAAGAACAGAATAAATAGAATAGAATTTAGAATAAATGCTTATTTATGAAATAAGCATTAATGACCTTGTGGGTGTCACTCTGTATAAATAAGGTACTATTATGGAAATAAACCAGAGGATTGAGGTTATTTACAGAATACCTTCTTCAGCACTTTTATTTTATTTGTTAAATAGCTTTATTGAAATATAATTGAGATATGAAAAGCTGCACACATTTAATGTGTGCAGTTTGATGAGTTTGGACATATGCGTATACTCATGAAACCATCACTACCAAGTGATAAACATATTCATCACCTCCAAAAGTTTCCCCTTGCTCGTGTGTGTGTGTGTGTGTGTGTGTGTGTGTGTGTGTGTGTGTGTGTGTGTTAAGAACACTTAGCTTGAGATCTACATTCTTAAATTTTTCAGTGGACGACATGGTGGTGTTAACCACAGGCACTATGTTGTTCAGCACATCTCTAGGACTTATTAATCTTGCATTACTGAAGCTTTATACCCATTGAACTTCTTATTTCTCCCTTCCCCCAGCCCCAGAAAACCATCATTCCAGTCTCTGTTCTATGCATTTGACTATTTTAGAAATCTCTTATACGTGAGAGCATGCAGTATTTGTCCTTCTGTGACTGGCTTATTTCACTTAGCATAATGTCTTCAAGGTTCATCCATGCTGTTGCATATGGCAGGATTTCCTTCTTTTTTAAGGCTGAATAATATTCTATTATATCTATCTATATATTTTTTTTCTTTCTCACTCATCTCTGGATAAACATTTAGGTTGTTTCTATATCTTGGCTACTGTGAATAATGCTGCAATAAACATGGGGGTGCAAATATCTTTTCAAGATCCTGATTTCAATTCTGTTGGATAAGTACCCAGAAATGGGATTGATGGATCATATGGTAGTTCTATTTTTAATTTTTAGAGGAACCTCCATACTGATTTCCATAATGCTGTACTGATTTACATTCCCACCAACAATGTACAAGGGTTTGGATTTCTCTACATTCTTGCCAGCACTCATTATCTATCTTTTCTTTTCTTTCTTTCTTTCTTTCTTTCTTTCTTTCTTTCTTTCTTTCTTTCTTTCTTTCTTTGTCTTTCTTTCAATAATATAGCCTTGCAAACAGGTGTGAGATGCTATCATTTTGGTTTTGATTTGCATTTCCCTAGTGATTAGTGATTTCCCTAGTGTTAAACACCTTTTTATATACCTGATGGTCAATTGTATAAGTTCTTTGAGGAAATATCCAAGTGCTCATTTTTTTTCAATTGAGTTGAAGGAGCTCCTTTTGCATTTTGGATATTAATCTTTTGTCAGATATATGGTTTGCAATTGTTTTTCTCTCATTCCATAGTTGCTTTTTCATTCTGTTGACTGTGTGTGTATAAGTGTGTGTGTGTGTGGGGGGGGGGTTGCAGTACAGAAGCTTTCTAGTCAATGTAGTTCCACTTGTCTATCTTTGTTTTTGGTGCCATATTTAAGAAATCATTACGAAGATAGATGTCAAGAAGATTTTTCCCTGAATTTTTTTCTAGGAGTTTTATAATTTCAGGTCTTACATTTAAGCCTTTAATCCATTTGGGGTTGATTTTTGTGTATAGTATGAGGGCTTAGTTTTACCTTTTTCATGAGCATATCCAGTTGTCCCATCACCATTTGTTGAAGAGACTATTCTTTCCTCATTTTGTATGCTTGGCACCCTTGTTCAAGATTTGTTGACCATATATGTGGGTTTATTTCTGGGATCTCTATTTTGTTCTATAGGTCTATGAGTCTGTCTTTATGCCAAGACTTTACTGTTTTAATTACTATAGCTTTGTGATATATCTTGAGATTAGGAAGTGTAAGGTCTTTAGCTTTATTCTTGCTCAAGATTACTTTGGCTAGTCAGGATCTTCTGTGGTTCCATATGAATATGCATTATTGTCAAGCACACATGGAACATTTTCCAGGATAGATCACATGTTGGGTCACAAAACAAGTCTTTAAAATTTTGAGAAGATAGGTCGCTGGGTGTGGTGGTCCATGCCTGTATTCCCAGCACTTGGAGAAGCCTAGGCGAGAGGATTGCTTGAGCCCAGGAGTTTGAGACCAGCCTAGGCAACATAGTGAGACCTCATCTCTATACAAAAATAATCAAAAAATTAGTTGGGCAAAATGGTGCATGGTCGTAGTCCCAGGTACTTCGGAGGCTGAGTAAGAAGGATTGCCTGAGCCCAGGAGTTTGAGGCTGCAGTGAGCCATGACTGTGCTACTGCATTCTAGCCTGGGCAACAGAGTGAGACTCTGACTCCAAAAAAAACTTTTTTAAAAGAAGATTGAAGCCAGGCTCGGTGGCTCAGCCTGTAATCCCGTGCCTTTGGGAGGCTGAGGTGA
>NW_007233059.1:55837-102103 GCF_000164805.1 Carlito syrichta
GCACTTCAGTCTGGGCGACAGAGTGAGACTCCAACTCAAAAAAAAAAAAAAAAAGATTGAAATCACACCAAGTATGTTTTCTGAGCACAATAGGATGAAACTAGAAATAAGGAACAGAAGGAAAATTAGAAAATTCACAAATATGTGGAAATTAAATAACAATGAATAAATAACTCCTGTATAACCAGTAGACCAAAGAAGAAGTACCAAAGGAAATCAGAGCTGGGGTGGTGTGCACCTGTAATCCCTGCTACTCAAGAGGCTGAATCAGGAGAACTGCTTGAGCCCAGGAGTTCTAGACCAGCCTGGGCAACATAGCAAAACCCCCATCTCAAAAAAGGGGGAAATTAAAAAACATATTTAGTCAAGTGAAAATGAAAACACAACATGCCAAAACTTATGGGTTGCAGCTAAAGCAATACTTAGAGAGAAGTTTTTAGGTAAATAAGCCCTAGTTTGGTTTCAGCTGTGATGGATCTTCTAAATGAAGGGTATGTGGTTCTCTCTAACCTTTGAAAATAATTTCTAAATTTTTGTGTCTCTTCCCAGATGACAACTTTTCTTAGTATATTAAATTTAAAAGCAGTCTTAGAGAGTATCATGTGAATCCATCTTCCCATCTGATACATAATCCTCTAGACATTTGACAGGTGGCATTAGGCCTTGATTTACTGCTTCATGCGGGAACCCAATCTACTATGAGACAGTTGGCATCAGTTGGAAACACTTCTTCACACTGGCTTCATATCTGCTTCTTTCTAACTTCTATGCACAGATTGTAGTTTCTTCCTCTGGTGAGAGACATTACAAACACACACACGCTTGTTGTCATATTCTTTCTTCAGTTCTCCAGGCAAAGCATTTTCAGCTTCACTGTCTAGTTGACTATGTTTTCAACCCTCTACACTTTTTTCCTGTGCATCTATAGAACGGTTTGTCAATGTCTGTCTTACAATACTGTTCCAAAAGCTGAATACAGAAGCCCAGGTGTAGACTACACAGTGCATAATACTGGCCATTGACGAGTCCCTCCTTTGATTCTGATTTTGGACTTACACTAATTCAGCCAAAAGTTGGGCTAGTTTTCTTTTCAGCAGCTGCCACCCACAGTTGAGACTAAGGTCCCCTAAATCTCTTGGATCTTTTAAAATAACAATGATTATTGCATTAGGTCACCCTTATAATTTCCTTAGGCAACTGATTTTTTTAAAGATATATAAATGCAAATTCTGATAGTTAAAATGTCACCTTGCTCATTTTACTCCTTGCTCTAGTTAATAGAATCGTCTTGAACCCTGTCATCCATCATATTACCTAATCTTTAGTTTTCTTTTCCTTTTTTTTTTTTTTTGAGTTGGAGTCTCACTCTGTCACCCAGACTGGAGTGCAATGGCCGCTCCCTGCCACCACAGCCTCGACCTGCTGAGCTCCGGCGATCCTTCCGCCTCAGCCTTCCACGTAGCTGGAACTACAAGCGCGCGCTACCACGCCCGGCTATTTTTGATTTATAGTGGAGATGAGGTCTCGCCAAGTTGCCCAGGCAGGTCTTGAACCCGGGCTCAGGCAATCCACTCACCTCGGCCTCCCAAAGTGCTGGGATTACAGGCTGAGCCACTGAGCCCGGTCAATCTTTAGTTTTCTAAGCGATCCACAGAGTCTACCATCATGCCCTCTCTATCTTTATTGCAGTCATTCTTTGTATTATCACTCCTAGTGATAATACAAAGGTTCATGACTGTGGATTGATAAATAAGGAAAGTCTGGGCCACAATTCCAGAACTTGCTACTAGACATCTTTCAGTTTAACTTCCATGATGTATTGGTCAACATTCATTGGATTTGTTTTTTCTTTTTTGTTATTATTATTATTATTATTGACACCAGAGTCTCACCATGTTGCCCAGGCTGGTCTCAAACTCTTTATCTCAACTGTTACTCCCACCTCAGCCTCCTGAGTAGCTAGGATTACAGACATGTGCCACTGTGCCCAGTTGATTTGGTTTTTCATATAAAAATGTATTTGAGGAAAACTCTATATTAATGCTGCTGGGATAAGGTTTTAAAGAGGAACTTGGCATTCTAATATCAATGTTTGAATATGTTAGCTACTCAAATCTCAGTTACTTCCCCCTTAGTTAATTCCTATTATTGGAGTATTTTTACTAATCTTCCCAAGTTCACTTAATCATGAACTTCTTTGAGGGTAAGGATCTTAGTAATTTTTGAAATTCCTAACCATTTTAGCAGAATTCAACAAGTGCTGTTTGGTTTGATATTAGTTGTATTCATGTAGTAGGCATCAGTGGTAGATGCCAGGGATACAAACAAAGCACAGAACTTGCCCTTGAGAATTGTATGGGTTGGAGAGGGAGCTCTAAAATCCAGCTGCTTACGTTTGAACTGTGACTCTACCATTTACTAGCTGGTGACCTTGGGGAAGTTAACCTCTCTTTACCTGTTTCTTAACTGTTAAATAGCACTAAATAATAACACCTGCCTCAGATAATTATTATGAAGAGGACAGACACATAAATAATTGTAATGTAATGTGGTGAGAACTAAGATAAGAGGTTTGCATAGAGAGCTGGGGGAGGCTTCCAAAAGATGAAAGCTGAGTAGAGTTAGTTGTAAAAGCCTCATAAGAGCCAGGTAGAAAAAGACTGGATGAGCATTTGAGGAGAAAGAAACAGCATGAGCAATGGTCCCAAAGGTAGGAAGAGGTATGATATGCTCAGGTAACTACTATCAGTTGTGAATATCTAGACTTGGTGATGAGAGTGTCCACGGATAAAACGAGAAGATACCTGGGACCAGGTCATAGAAGGCCCTGTCTTCCCCTTCCAGAAAGACCACTGCTCCCAAACCTCTCTGTAGAGAAATTCTGAAGTTGCAACTGGATAGGAAGCCGCTGAAGTGACAAATCTGACAGGGGCAGTGATTAAATGGGAGGAATTAAAAGGAGGGCGATGCTGAAGATTGCTCCCAGGTTGTTGGGAGGAGTGAACAGATGCAATCCATTACTAGGAATTTACCATGTGCCATTCTCTCTGCTGGACATTGAACATACAAAGGTGGACAAAATAAGGTCCCAGCCCTCAAGGAACATATAATCTATTTCATTTATACATCTAGCCTTTGTTTCTCTAATATATATAGGATGTCATGAAAGACTGTTAAATAACTTGCAGAAATCAATGTATATCTGTATACTGGAGCAAAATGAGTTGTGCTAGTCACATGTTCTGCACTGCCATTTACAGGCTCTGGATACATAACTCTGGAGCTCTGGGGAGAGAGCTAGGAGGCAAGTTTAGAGACTGGTAGTCCTAAGAGTTGAAGTCAAGGATGTAGACTGTATCACTTAATGGGAGTATCAAGAGTGGAAGAAACTGGGCTCGGTGGCATGCACCTGCAGTCCCAGCTACTTGGGAGGCTGAGGCAGGACCATTGCTGAAGCTAGGAGTGCAAGGCAACAGTGCACTATGATCAAGCCTGTGAATAGACACTGCACCACAGCCTGGGCAATATAGTGAGACCCTCTAGAAACAAAATTAAAAAAAAAAAGATTGAAGGAGAAGGCAGCATCCTACAGTATTTGGTTAGTGCTCATTGGAGTGGGCAAATACAGAGAAGCATCCCCTTGCATCCGCAAGGAGAAGAGGCCAGAGAAATAAAAGGAGAATGGATGGAGAGGGGAGAATACCTTAAAATCGAGGGAGTGGAAAGCTTAAATGATAATTTCAAAAGGGAAGGAGTACTTTCAATCACTGAAAAGATGTCAAGCAAAATGAAGATTGAAAGGAATTCATTGGATCTAGTCACAAAGAGATAATTGATGATCTTTGCAGAGGGTTTCCGAGTGCGGGGGCGGGGGGGTGGAAGCCAAACGAGTGGGAAGTGAGGGAGAACAAGGAGTGTAGATTGTTCTTTCAAGAAATGTGTCTGTGAAGGAGTGAAGATAGAAGGGGATGTAGAACCAAGAGAGAAGTTTGTTGGTGGTGGTGGTAGTGATGGTGGTGGTAGTGGTGTGTGTGAGTGTGTTTTAATTGGTAGAGAGTTGAGCATTTTTGGAAAGAGCCAGAAGAGGGAAAGGTTGAAATAAAGGTGATTAGGCATAACCTATGGGGTGAAGGGAATCTACAACACAAGGCACTCTTTAGTCAGGAGGTGAGATGCCTCCTTTACCTGGAGGTGGGTGGGAGAAGGAACAAGGGCAGCTTTGCCTGCTGGTACGTGGGTAGTTCACAGTGCAGGAACTTCACCCTTGGCGTCTATTTCCTCTGTGAAGTAGGAAGCAGATTATTTGCAGGGAGTATGAGAGTGGAAGAATAGGAGGCTTTAGATGAGACTGGAGGAGGTGGGAAAGGGGAGGTGGACTCAATTGTCTGGAGTGAGACGGGCATGTGGTCCTAGCTACTTGGAAGACTGAGGTGGGAGGATTGCTTGGGCCCAGAAGTTCGAAGCTGCAGTGAGCTATGATCATGCCACTGCACCCCAACCTGGTGACAGAGCAAGACCTTGTTTCAAATTTTAAAAAAATCTGGAGCATGAATTAGATAAGAGTAAGGGCCTTGAGAAGGAATCATGTTCTATGTTTGAATAGAAGTATTTGAGATAGATATTAGATATTATTCTAGATGGTGATGAGATCCAGAGGTTATCCTAAAAAAAGAGTGATTAAAGTGAAGAGGAAGGTCTGCCTCTTCCCCCACTGTATTCCCAGTACCAAACACAATGCCTGGAACACAAGTCCTCCATATATATTTGCTCAAAAGCGGAATCCAAATGTATTCTTTTCTGCTCCCCAGTGTATCACACCAATTTCTCCCTTTTACATATTTCACAATTGCTGTAAATGCTCTAAAGGCAAAGAACTCCCTAGGAGTCCTGATCTAGTCTGGGGATTGTGGGTCAAGAAGTTTCCTCAGGAGATGGCACTTAAGGTGAGATCTGAAGAATCAGTAAGAGGTAGCAAGAGGATGAGATGTGGAGAGAACAAGTGAACAAAGGTTCTGAGTATCTCGAGGTGAGAAAAAGCTGCAGGTGTTCCGGCGAGGTAGTGTGGGAAGGAGAGGGATGGGGCCGAAGGGTGGGGAGGGCCATATTATGCGAGGCTCAATGTGTGCTGAGTCATGATGTATGCCGTGCCCCCAACACTGGAAATGGGAAAAGTTGACCTGTGGTTATTGTTGTTGTTACCATGTAAGCATTTGTAGGAATTATTATTATTGATGTGTGGTTCCACACAGTGAGGTTTGAATGCTGAAAGATTATATTTGTCTAAAAGAAAATGTCTCCTCTAGCAGACTGTTTCTTCCCTTCTATATCACCTGATTACTTTGGATTAAACAAAGCAGATGTGATAGCCTTCCAAAAACCATTATTATCTCTGTATAGAGGGGATTTTTTTTTTAAAGAAAACTTAAAAAACCCCACAAGCCATGATTAAAATGTACTTTGGTTACCTGGAGAGAGAGTCTCTAAACCTCCTTCTGCTATCTAATATTTTCCCATTAACTTCATGATTGGTGTTGTAGCTTGTACCAGCTGCTATAACAAAATACATCAGACTGAGTCTTTTTTTTTGAGTTGGAGTTTCACTCTGTCACCCAGGCTGGAGCACAGTGGCATGCTCACGGCCACCGCAGCCTCGACTTGCTAGGCTCAAGCAATCCTTCTACCTCAGCCTTCCAGATAGCTGGAACTACAGGCACGCTCTACTATGCCTAGCTAATTTTTTGATTCATTGTAGAGACGAGATCTCACCAAGTTGCCCAGGCTGGTCTCGAACCCCTGGACTCAGGCAATCCTCTCGCCTTGGCCTCCCACAGTACTGGGATTACAGACTTGAGCTACTGCACCTGGCTTCAGACTGAGTAATTTATAAATAATAGAAATTTGTTTCTCACAATTGTGGCGGCAGGTAAGTCCAAGGTTAAGGAGTCAGTGGATTCGGTATCTGGTGAGGGTTCACTCTCCACTTCAAACATGGCACCTCTTACTGCTTACTCACATGGTGGATAGGAATGAGGGCCCTCTCGCCAGCCTCTTTGTAAGAATACTAATCCCATTCATAAGGGCTCTGCCCTCACAATCTAGCTACCTCCCAAAGTCTTCCCCTCTTGCTACTATTACCTTGGGAGTTAGGCTTCAATATATGAATTTGGAGGGGACACACGCATTCAGACCATAGCAATTGGGTTAGTGAGGTATTTGCATAGGGAAGAGATCAACTTTAATTAATGGAATGCAAAGAAGGCAAAAACAGAACAGTGTCCTTTGGGGAGTGATGGGGATGGGAGGCTCAGATAGGTTAGCATTGTAAAGGAAATTTTGAATCTTGGGCTGTCCTTGTACAGCTAAGGTCCCAGGGGATACTTGCTTTACAATTTTGTCTAGTATAAATCTATGTAAAATCCAAAGTTTTCCCAAGATAAGGAATTAACTGCCTATCCCAAGGTCAATCTTGGAGGAACTGTTTGGACAGGTATGTGTGTATGTGTGTGCTGTATATATAAATGGATGCGTGTGTCTGTATGTAAGTCCGTAGCTTGAGGCAGGAGACTTCTGTGGAAATTAATAGCAAAGGCTCAGACAACTGGCATAAGTGTCCACAAGGATCAGGACAGAACAGAAGAACACGTAACAAGCTGGTGGGGATTGGTTGAGCTTGGGTATTTACTCTCCCACCATTCCATTCCCTCCATCCCCAAGACTGGTGAATTATAGCCTAGAAGGGCCTTCTCTTCAGGCTGCTTCTCTTTGAAGGATGGGGGGTGTGGTGAGTTTAAAGATAGGGCCCTGACCCGAATAGTTGCTTGGTGGCATGATATCCAGCCTAAGCAATTATTTACAATAGTCTGGTGCTTGGGGCTCTCTACCCTAGTGCTTGTTCCTTCCCCTCTCCTTGAACTCACTGGATGTTGACACAGCCTGGGATATAGCCTTTGGTTTTTTTCCATTACAAATGTTCAGACAGAAAAACTGATACCATCAGAGAAATATATACTCTCAGACCAAAGTAATGAGACATCTCTGGAGTACAAATACTCCAAAAGAAGAGAACAACCTGGATTATAGATACCACCAAAATCAAATATGTTATATCACATGATTAACCAATTTGAGAAATACAAAACAGGCATAACAAACAATGTTTATTGATCTGGTTTTGTTTTGCTGATAACGATTTATTTTGAAACTGTAGTATATGAATATAGTCTGGCATTTGTTTAGAAATAAGTAAATAAAACTTGAGGCAAATAACAAGCTCAAAAACAGACCCATTATATATAGAATCTTGATATATGCTAGAAATGGCATGGCAGATCGATGGGGAAAGATTGTACTATTCAACACATGAACTTATCAAAATGCTTAACTATAAGGAAAAAAATATTGATCCCTACCTCATGCCATATATAAAAATAAGCTCCAAGTAAATTAAGGACTTAAATGTTAAAATTTTATAAATTTTATTAGAAAATACAGGTATATATCTCTCTGACTTTGGAATAGGGAATAATTTATTAAAGACACAAAAAGGCCTTTAACCGTAAGAGAAAGGATTAATAAATTTGATTTTGTTAAATTAAGATCTTCTGAACTTCAAATATGTGATCCATAAATGTGAGAATCAAGGAAGGGAGGGTAGAGAAATGGATTGGGGGAAGCTCATAGGTGGGTATATGATTGTTAATGTTCTAACTCATATTAGGTGGTTGGCTCAAAGTATTTATATTACTAATAATAAGCAAATGCATAAATAAATACATAAATGTATATAAATAAAAACAAAAGAGGGCTATACTTAGGCTGATAAATGGCAGCATGTCACAAATAAAAGATAATCCAATTCTGTGCACTTGAGCAGAAAAACAAAACATGGTTGAGAGTGTTGATATTTGTTTTTACTATTAGTTATCATTAAACCACACAATAATCCTTCTTTCGGTGACTACTATAATCCCCTTTTTACAGATGAACCAAAGCCAAGTGAGTTAACATAACTTGTTCAAGTCCATGAAGCTAGCATATGATAGAATCCAGAATTTGAAGTCTCATCTGTTTGACTCTAGGGCCTGACTCTTAACAATTGGGTTAGGCTCCTGGTCACTAAGATCATTTTATCCATGAAGGTAGTCACTAAGAGCAGTTGTTGCTGTGGATAACGATCTCTAGTTATGTGAAATTAATAGTTTACCTCATATTTAAATATTTTGCCATACAAAGTATGCCATAGCAACATGAGGAATTTGCACATGCGTGTCATAATGGAAAAGCTGTGCTAAAATGAAATCACACATATATCATTGAGTAATAAGAATCTGAATATAAGAGAGCTCAAGTAAGAAATGTCATATATTGTTGAATCAAGAGTGATTCATTCCTTGAGTCTGCACAATGTTCCTCTTTCATGTGCCCACACAAGAATGTAAAGATATAAAGAGAATGTTCACAAACTTTTTTAGCGGTTGTAAATTTGCTGTACACCTAATATATTCTGCTTTATGACCTTGCCCAAACACCCTTGTTTCTGGTTTCTTTGAAGGACAACAGATGTAAGCCCCATGCCCCCTCTACCGGTCAGCCACATTTTGTCATAAATGTCTTTCTAAATAGGCATCCATCCATCCCTATGATTAAAGAAGCTTATTTCTAGTGCCCTGAGTTTTTTTGGAGAGGTGAGTTGGCAGTGGGAAAGAGAGAGGAGTATGTATTTTTGTGTGTGAAGACGATAAAATGTCACCAAGAATCTGACTTGTGGGCAGATGCCATATAACTGAACTTGTACCAGAACTTTGGGGGAATAAGATTGGGGGCATGGAGATCAGCTTTAGAGGCAGCGTCTGTAGCTTTTGCGTTACTGAAAAGAAAAAAGAAATATTAATTTTCTTCAGCTCATCATCTAACTAAATTTATTAGGCATTCTCACAGACGTCGGTCTTATATCTCTATCCCATTTCCCTCGAAGGTGGTGTTCTCCTCTCCTTCCTGTGTTTACATGTCAAATCTATTCATGAGAGTGAAATGAGGACCTTTGAGGGCAGAAATCACATTTAATTTTCTGTCAGGTTCAGCCCCCAACGCCCAAATGGAGCATACCACATGGTAAATAACAATTATGCTACTTAGCTACCCCTCTCAAATTGCCACATAAGAACAGAAAACATCCCCATTCAGTAGCCCAGGGAAATCCAAATCTAAAGGATAAAAGAAGATGCTGACCACGGACCAAAAGACTAAATACAGTAATTTTATTGTTGTGCCCATAATCACTATTTGACCAGAAACATTTCAGGATATGTTGATTCCAAGATGTTGAAGTTCAATGATCAGGTTCAGAAAACATCTAACAAAATGACTTCCCTTTTCCTTCACCCCTGAACCTCCAAATCCCGAAACACAGAAGAGGGCTAAACTATATGGTTCTTTTATTCTTTTCAACTCAATCACTACCTGGCCACAAAACTCTGGAAGAAACTAGAAGCAACTCTAAGCACCAAGAAGCTAATCACGAGGCAGCAAGGCTCTGTGGGTGAGGAGTCTTGGGTTTTTCTCTTGACTGGGTACCGAGTTATAACTGGGTAACCATAAGAGAGTCACCTTAAGTTACTTTGTGCCTCAGTTTCCTTACTTGTAAAGTAGTAATGATCATATCTGCTTTATATACTAACTTCCCTGGGTGTGTTGGTCATGTCTTATAAACTCTGTGATGCTAGGTCTTCTTATCATTCTGTATACTCTCTGGAGGGGTAGGGGGTGTGACTTCCACACTTATCCACTCTTCATGTCTACTCTTTCTACTCCAATATTCATTCATATTCTAAAGGCTTCTGACTGTCCTCAGACTGGGACAAGGGCTACTCCAGCTACAGAGGGCCCCACATATCACAAAACACACCTGCCCCCCCCCACAACATCTTGGGCTGGGTGCAGTGGCTCAAGCCTATAATACCAGCACTTTGGGTGGCCGAGGGAGAGGATTGCCTGAGCCTGCAGGTTTGAGACCAACCTGGGCAACATGGTAAGACCTTGTCTCTACAATAATTAAAAAAAAAATTAGTTTGGTGGGCTAGTGTGCGCCTGTAGTTCTGGCTACTTGGAGGGCTGAAGTGCAAGGATCGCCTGAGCCCAGCAGGTCATGGCAGTGGTGGCTGGGAGCGTGCCACTGCACTTCAGCCTGGGTGGCAGAGTGAGACTCCAACTCAAAACAAAACAAAAACAAAACCAGAAAACAAAGAACACCTGGGTCCCTCTCTCACTTGGGCATTCAGCACTGACATAGCATGGCCATAAGCTTCAATGTCTACTCTTACAACTAACACTGGTTAGGCCCCAGGAAAACATTTTTTTTGACGGCTCAGTGACTCACACCAATAATCCTGGTACTTTGGGAGGCCAAGGTGAGAGGATTGCCTGAGCCCATGGGTTTGAGACCAGCCTGAGCAACTTGGCAAGATCTTTTCTCCAAATAAATCAAAAAATTAGCTGAGTGTGGTGGCACGTGACTGTAGTTCCAGTCACTTCAGCGGCTGAGACAGAAGGATCACCCGAGTCCAGCAGGTTGAGACTGCGGTGCCTGTGAGCGTGCTGTGAGTGTGAGATTTCAACTAAAAAAAACACATTTTTTCCCACATTTCTTGCCTTATGTTCTCAAAACAGCAAGCGGTTACATTTGAATGCTATAAAGGTTTGTGAACTGTGCCATTCCCAAATGATAATTCTTAATTTTAATTTATATTTTGCATTTTAATTTTAATAGACGCTTTTGAATATTTTAGAAGAGACATAACTTTTTTGGTTTATGAGTTGATGTCTCACTATGTTACCCAGGCTGGAGTGCCTGGCTCTGATCCTGGCTCACTGCAGCCTCAATCTCCTGGGCTCAGGCGATCCTTCCACCTCAGCCTCCTGAGTTGCTGGGACTACAGGTGTATACCACTGCACCCAGCTAATTTTTGATTTTTTGTAGACACGAGTTCTCATGATGTTGCCTAGGATGGTCTCAAACTTCTGTGTTCAAGTGACCTTCTTGCCTTGGCCTCCCAAAGTGCTGGGTTTACAGGCATGGGCCACAACACTTAGCTGAGACATAACTTTTTTGATAATATATGAAAAACAATTTCACATTTGCTTTAATATTATATTTTTGATTGAAATATAATTTTATATAGCTTGAATAAACTTTTAATTTTTTGTATCATCAATATTGATAAAACTCAAATTACATGAAAATATTGATTATAACAGCTTCACTAGTGATTTTGCTAAATAAAAGCAAGAAAATAGTAGTTCTGCAAATATTGTTTGAGTTAATAGATAAAAGGCAAGTTTAAAAAAAAATGGCAAACCACTTTTAAGAGTTTGGATTCGACCTCAGGGCAATAGAAATTTATTATATAACTGGTTTTTCAAGTATAGTTTCTCAAATGGGGATATGAAGAGTATGTCATGAGTAGGGAGGAGGGATGATTTCTCAAGCTCTTGTTAAACATACTGCATCTTTTGGAATGTCAATTTCCCTTTTAAGCTTCTGTTTCTTTAAGAAAAACAGTAGGTGGTGAGACTAGAATGAGTTTTTAAGATAAACACAGGACTTTGGAAAAATTTTGAATTTCCCAAGAATTTTGTTTTGGGTCACTTCCCCAAGGCTATGTGTGCACACATGTGTGCATGCTGTTGTGTGTGTGTGTGTGTGTGTGTGTGTGTGTGTGTGTGTGTGCGCGCGCGCGCAGTTTGCATTCTTCCCTCTCAGTACTTCAGTGGAAAAGTTTAAGATGCCCTGGAAGAAATAATAAACAACTAACTAAGACAAGAAGAGTTCAGATTCGTTTGCCTAGGGAGGGATTGAAAGAAGAAAGTTCCTGGGGTCGGGCACAGTGGCTCAAGCTTGTAATCCCAGCACTTTGGGAGGCCAAGATGAGAGACTTGCCTAAGCTCAGGGGTTAGAGACCAGCCTGGGCAACTTGGTGAGACCTCATCTCTACAATAAATAAAAATATAAGCCAGGCATGGTAGCACACACCTGTAGTTCCAATTACTTGGAAGGCTGAGATGGAAGGATCGCCTGAGCCCAGCAGGTTGAGGCTGCTGTGGCCGTGAGCAGCATGCCCGCACTCCAACCTGAATGACAGAGTGAGACTTCAACTCAAAAGAAAGAAAGAAAGAAAGATTTCTTAGAAAGGCCATCATTTGAAAAGGAGTAAGGCGTATATCATGTTACCAGTTTAAATGATTGCTTTTGTGTATACTTCTAATGAGACCAAATCAATCACTCCATTCCTATGTGGACTGGTTAATTGAACTCTTTTCTTTTGAGGTCCCAACCTTGACCAATCTATTTGGTAGTTTGTAACTGCCTCGTCATTCGCAAGAGCGAGGGAGAGAATGTGGAAAGTGTAACCCGATCTAATAATGCGTTGGGAAACCAATTAAACGGATGTTTCCACTGACAGTGGCTAAGCAGTGCTTCCTTTAAACAGTTCTGTGTTCTGAGTTCTCACTTCCACCAAGTACTATGAAATTGGGAGTATGTTTCATCTCCCTTTCTGGTCCTCTGTATTTTGTCTTCTTCTTCTGCAACATGGGAGCAGTCATCCTAAAGAGAAGGGTCAGAGTGGCGATGCAGGAAAAAA
The DNA here is from genome assembly GCF_000164805.1 of Carlito syrichta. Lineage (NCBI taxonomy): Eukaryota > Metazoa > Chordata > Mammalia > Primates > Tarsiidae > Carlito > Carlito syrichta. The sequence continues at coordinate 68,476 of NW_007233059.1, forward strand.
AGAAACAAGAAGATGAATAGACAGGGAACCTGATCCTGCCTAGGGCACTAAGTAGCTATGGAACTTAGAGGAGTTCACTGAACTTTTTCCAGGCTTCCTTTTCTTCATTTGAAAAATCAATTTTTGTCACTAGGTGATCTCTAAGGCTACTCTAATGTTAATACTCTGGATTATTTTGGGACATTTTCCTGCAAAGTTTTCCTTTACTTTTATAACTCCTAATATGCAAACAATGAAATTCAAAAAGGTCTTACCCAGATGGCTTTCAGGAAACTTCTTAGGACCAATTCATTTCTAAACTTCTCAAAAGGATGGATTATACCTGTCGTCTTGATTTTGAATTGGGACTGTTGGTATGAATGAATTATGTATATTTTAAAAGTTTCCTAGCTCTGTCCCCTAAAAGGGCTTAGAAACAGAGACAAAAATGGCGGTAGCAGGCACTCCTAGAAGCCAGACTGAGGTCTCTATGTACTAGTTTTCTCTAAAAGTAATCAAGACAGGTAGTGGTTGCTGTGGTGTGCCACCCAGATTCCCTTTTCAGAACTCAGGGCTCGTTTACCCAGATGCTGGGAACATTGGCAACTGTTGGCTCTCACCTGAGTCACTCTCTGGGCATTGCCCTAAACCAAGGTTTCTCAGCCTCAGCACTACTGGCATTTTGGACAGGGTAATTCTTTGTTGTTGGGGTTGACCTGTGTATTAGAAGATGTTTAGTAGAATCCCTGGCTTCTACTCACTAGGTACCAATAGTACCCTTCCCTTGGTTATGACAACCAAGAAATGTCTCCAGAGATTGCCACATGTTCCCTGGGGAACAAAATTGCCTTGATTAAGACCCACTGCTCTAAAATGAAGATAGCCACATTATCCAAGATCACACTATTCTCCCCAGGAGCAGCCCACATCCAATGACTGGTTAATGTAGATGATAAAGTTCAGGCTCTCTTTCTTAGAGGGTTAGACCATCTCCAGCCCTGTTTGTGGAATTGGTCTGCACTGTGGCTCAACTTTCTCTGCCCAGTCCTATTTTTGACCCTTCCCTACAGGTGTTAATTTTAAGGGACATCCTCAATCAACTTTTTGCACGTAAATATTCAACTCAAAGTCTATTTTCTGGAAGAACTCAACTTGAAAGAGAGCTTCTTTGAGAAATGGTTGAGTTCAGATCTGAAACAGGAAATATGCCGGATAAGCCTGAAGCATCTTGTGGTACCGGAAAGCGAGGAAGCTGTCAAAGAGCACTAGGATCATGTCAAAAGGATTCAGGAGTCAATTTAGATAAGCACTTACTGGCCAAAGGTGGTCAAAGATTAACATCAATAATGATAATAACGCAATGGATTGGTGCTTAAATTCATGGCATCAAGAAAAAAAGTCATTGGTCACTTTGGAGAATGTAAAGGGTTACCTCTTAATTTTGAAAACTGATAAATGAAAGAAAACAATTAAGGATTTTTTCTTGTATTTCCTTTATTGCCTATATCAGATAACCAGACAACTGATGAAGGGAAAGACTCGAGTAAATAAATAAGAAATGATAGAAATAGAATATCATCATTCTGAAGTCCCAGAAGAGTTAATGATCTGAAGCAGTGATCACAAGTGGCTGATAACAGCAGAAAAAGAACTGGCCAGATAACATGTACCTCCTGATAGGCATCACCACAGTGTAGTTAGTGGTCTTGTGGGAAGTTTAGGGGGAAGTTCACAAGACTGCCTTCACTTTTGGCATCAGTTGCAAGTTTGGGGATTCCCAATACTACGCTTTTGTTTTGATAATTTGCTAGCAGGACTTGCAGAACTCACCAAAAGTTGTTATGGCAATGGTCACACATACAGCTAAAGGATACAGATTAGGAGTAGTCAAGGAAAAGAGCATGTAGGGCAGAGTTTAGAAAAGTTCCAAGTATAGATGTTCTATCTGTCCTCTCCCCGTGGAACTTTGGTCACCATTACTTTCCCACTATTGGTATGTGACAATATGCACAGATTATTGCCAAGCAGGGAAACTCACCTGAGTCTTCCTGTCCAGAGATTTATTTGGTTGGCTGCCCACATGACTTCTCAGTCTCCAGCCCCTCTGAAAGCTGAGCTAATTATATGTGACCGAAAGTGTCCACCTATATCACATTGTTATGGCATCCAGCTTGACCCAAGGTCCCAATGCAAACAAAATCACTCCTCTCAAGGATGAAATTCCAAGGGTTATAAATTAACTTTCAAAACTGAGGGCAAAGGCCAGACCTCTTTTTGCACAGGATTAAATTATTTGCTACACATCTTGCAAAACAAACAAAAAAGATTAAATCTGATTAAGCCTTTAGGTTCAAGTAACAATTTATGGGAAACATAAGAGATAAAGAACCATGCTAAATGACACCATTGCAAATCCAGGTTATAGTAAACTCTACAGGCCAATGGAGCTGGTATCTTGAACAAAAGGATTGCAAGAGAAAAAAAGGAATGGAAGAGAAACCTATAGATTAAAGTAGACTTAAAAGACATGTTGCTCAGTGGCAATGTACTGTGCCTTATTTGGGTCCTAATTCAAATAAAGAAGCTGAAAATATTCATGAGAAGCAGAGAAATGTGAACTCATTGAATATTTGATGATGTTAAGGACTTATTGTCCATTTTTGCATTATGATCATTTTGAAAAAAAGTCTTGAAATATTTACAGATGAAATGCAATAATGTCTGGCATTTGCTTCACAATAACCTTGGAGTGAGTTGGTAGTAGGTAGGGTTTTAGATGGAGCAAGACTGGTCATGTGTTGTAAGAAAGCAAATTATTTTGGAAGGCTGAGGCGGAAGGATGGCAGGTGAGGCTGCGGTGGCTGGGAGCGGCCACTGTGCTCCGGTCTGGGTGACCGAGTGAGACTCCAACTCAAAAAAAAAGAAAGCAAATTATTTGGGTTGTATGTTAGTTCACATGTTCATGTTTACCACTTTAAAAAAATGTAAAATGGCTGTGTAATATAGCTCTTGGGGTCCAAGTGGCCTTCACTGAGCCTTACTTTTCTGCTAAGGTATTTGTGTGTAACAGAGAGTTCTCAGTTGTTCACTCCCCATTTTCTTTGGCCCTTTGAGGGAACTGATATTGATTACTTTGCTTGAATGTTGGAACTAATATGCATAGTAGTTGAGGCTATATGATTATTGCTAAGAGATACAGCTGTGTATACAAGATAATGGATGTGTTTTGTCTATTTTTCAAGAGAAACATTATAGTTTAACTAAGATGGTAAATTTATTGTGGATAAATATTATATGAAGGGGACCCAAAAAAAACAGAATTTTTTTTGGAAAGTGGGCCCCTTGTAGTACAGGTCTCCTCTACTAAGTAAGTGTTCTAGGAACTGATCACATCAGTATACCAGCTAGCGTTGTTATGAGAGTCTGTGTTCAGATTCAGTGAATTTTTTTTTCAGTGAAAAAAGTTCTCAAAGGGAAATGTTTTACTGATTTGGAAGAAGTGAAACAGAAAATTTCAAAAGCACTAAAAGCCATCAAAATTGACGAGTTCCAAAACTGTTTTGAGCAGTGGAAAAAGCATCTTGATAGGTGTACTGCATCAAGCAGAGAAAACCTAGAAGGTGACTGAATTTAAACATGTAAGAATAAATATACAATTTTTAATTAATAAATTCTGTTTTTCTTTGGGGACCTCCTCATATCTTGGTAAGATTAACATATTTTAAAATTAAAATGTAAGACTTCATGTTGGCCATTCAAGCATATGTTTATTGTTGTATGTTTAAAAGTGGAATATTAAATTTTTTAACAAAGGGAACTTTAAGTGATGAAGACGGGGCAGTTAAGCATTTCAGAAAAACACTGAGCTTTGAATATGCAATCTTCTCATAACAAGAAATAGCAAAAAGTTATTCTGTGCCCAGGCAGCAGAGATAACAGGTGTCAATAAAATTTACTTATTTGAAACCTGATGACATTTTGTGTATTTTTTGCTGTTATGCACTTAAATAATTTTTAAACAAAAATCTACTTCTGAAAAGGCTACAGTTTCTGATATTGTTATCCCCTAGTGTGTATTTTCACTATAACCAAGACTGTAACCATTTCCTCTGCTTGGGTACTTTTGACTTATGTTCCCATCTTGTCTCCTTTGACAATTTTCTATCTTGGCTTTTCCACATTCAGGCCCTATATTATGAATAATAAAATTGCTAAGATGTCTTTTACAACCAAACTATTGTTAAAATTTCTGTTTTAGACAACACCAAAGATTTGTTTTCTCGTTTTGTAAAAGGAGGAATGCTGGAAATCATTAGGTACACTTGGTATTCTCTGTATTTGAGAGCATTTGCCAAGCCCACAGTTTGGGAAGAGCTGGCAGACCAACCTCCCTAGGTCAACTGTATATAAGTAAGATGCTATTAATGTTAAAATGAACATGTTTCAGCAAGTGTAGTCTTTCAGGATGGACAGAACATATACAAAGTCATGGGCAAAGACTGGCATAGTAACTGTCACAGGATTTATTCAAAATTTTCTATTGGTTTAAAAATACCTGGGTCAATTGGTTATAATGAAGTACACACAGGGGGATAAAGTTAAAAGTTCCAAGGCCAGGCGCAGTGTCTCAAGCCTATAATCTCAGCACTTTGGGAGGCTGAGTTGAGAGGATTGCTTGAGCCCAGGGATTTCAGACCGGCCTAGTCAACTTGGTGAAACCTTGTCTCTACAATATGTCAAAAATTAGCCAGGCATAGTAGTGCATGCCTGTAGTTCTGGCTACTTGAAAGTCTGAAGTGGAAGGATCACCAGAGCCCAACAGGTTGACACAGGGGTGACTGTGAGTGTGCCACTGCACTCCAACCTAGACAACAGAGTGAGACTCTGACTCAAAAAAAAAAAAAAAAAAAAAAAAAATTCCGAGATCTCTCAATGCCCTCATTGTTTATATAATGTTACTACTTTCAGAGCAGTTGTTGATGAAATCCTTATAAAATACTTGTGCATTATGTCTCACTTTTCTCGTAGATATTGTTAGTTATTATGGTAAATTAACCTAAGCCATTCAATCTTGTCATCAATAGGCAGTTCTTCTTTTTCTTTTTAAAATTTTTTGTTTTAAAGATGTGGAGTACAATTCAGGGTTAGGTATACAGATGTTCATTAAGCAGGTACCCTTGTTGATGAGGTTTGCCCTCCTCCAGTATCCACTGATAGATGTGTGCCCCCTGGAACCCACTTCCCACCTCCTTACCATCTGTCCATGCAGTGGGGGTATAGGTTTGCCTCCTGAAAGCAAAAGGAGGTAGGAAAAAGGAAAAGAATGGAAAAAGGAAGGAAGAGGATCAGAGGAAGCTGAATAGAGAGAAGAAGAGGGAAAATAAACAGGCATACTCATTAACAAGTGAAAAGAGACACAAACAAAGATAAAGATAAAAACAAAAACATACAGACAACCATACAACACACAAACTGACAAAATCTCCCCCGTGGATGTACTGTCCCTCAAAAATATCCCTACATAAACAGGAAGTCTGAAAAAAAGCATTAAAATAACAGAAACAAAGTAAGTACAAAAACATAATCAAAAACAGAGAAAAAGAGAGAAGGAAAAAATACTAAAACAAAAAACAAATAAAAAAAACCAAACAAAAACCAAGCAAACAAACAAGCAAAACAAAACGACCCAAAACTTGCTCTGAGGTCATTCCTGTAACTCCAACTTCCTTTCAACTCTGGTCTCCAGTCCCTCCCCTCTGCTCTCAGTGCAGGGTTACTCTCAGCGTGGGTCAGATGCCCACGGACTACTGTAGAAGGATGGTGGATCAGATCTGGGCTCACTCAGCTTGCTGCCACTGATGTCAAGTCTCCCACTCAGATCTGACATGTCTGTGCCTGTTGCAGTGTGGGGGAGGGGAGCCTGTCTCTCAGTTTGATGAAGCGATAACCTCTAGGTCCCAGATTGGAGGCTGGGTGGAACTGGGCAGGATATGCAGGTCTCTGCCTGGTCACAGAGAGTCTTTATGGACACTTGCTTTTGCAGAGACTTTGCATAGTCTGACCTCTTCCATGGCCATCTTGCCAGAAATCTTTTTCTTTTCAAATTGCCTTAGCACCCCTATTAAGCAATAGATCAGTATGGAGTCTTCTGGAAGAAATATCAAAAGAATCATAACCTCAGTAATGGCTTAACTATTGATGCTAAAAGCAGTAGATTCATGGATGTAGCCTTTCAAATATAAGCTGATAGCATCACCAGGAGCCCATGGCCAGACTGTGTGACTGAGAACTTCTAGGACTTTTTATTTAGTCCAAAAGTAGGTGACTTTGTGATAGTAGATGGCTAATGAAACCAGAATTAGAAAACAAGAATCAATGATGTAGGACTGAAGGAAATTAAGATGAAAAATGTACTTGGGGCTAATCTTCTATGTTCTACTTGGCAAATTAGAACATTCCTTTTCTTTCTTCCTAATCTATCACTAATTCTCAATTTAGGAAATGAACCCTGTACAAAGTAGAATAAAACATTCCTTAAATGGCATCTTATTACAAATCCATCTCTCAGAATTCAGGAAAAAAATCTATATGATATTCTAGGATATAGATTGTAAATTAATAAACTGAGAGGAAAATCTAAGAAAAATGATTTTAAGGAGAAAAGTGACACATTGATTGACTTGTCTATAAAACTACATGTAACGATGGTTATGATTAAAGTATCATTTATTGCTTCCCTTTACTTTTCATAACCATGTCATTATTTTCATAGGTTCAATACACATCTGTCTTCTTTCCTTTTGGATATACTTGAATAAAGGAAATTTGTCATTGCGACCATTCCAGAAAGTTCACATTTAAAAACAAGACTCAATTAGATATGGTAAGTTCACTATTAGGAAAGAGGGATTGTACTTCATATGTGAAAATGATATTCACACAATCCTCCTGGCAAGCTTGCCTTGTACCTGCTCTCTGCTCTCTTGCTAGTGAAATCTCAGCCTTACAGTTAGCAGAGAATGCCGCTTCCTGACAGAGGAGATTCATTGACAGACTTGGGGATCTCAGCGAAGGAGGACAGTCCAGTTATGTAGTTTCTGATGAAAAGTATGGTGGAGGCAAACTGGATGCCTTTTCCCCTCTAGACTCAGAAAGAACAAGCTGATTGATAACAGCAGTTCAAAGGCATCTATAACATGTATGTGATCAAAGTCTAGCTAGGGGCTCTATGAAGCCTCTAGACAGAAGTAATTCTCCAAGCCTTAGTATCATAAAGCTTTAGTTTTAAAAATCAAACAATAAAGAAATCTTGTAGTATTAATCTACATTTTTTGTGGTGCCCCTAGAAATTAAACTGGTCAAAGGAAAAACACCCACCATACCACCAAATTAATGATATGAATCAGAAAATTTCTGAACTAACCTATGTGGTCAAATCTACAGGGGCAGGAACTGTCCAGAAGAAAGGCCTGAGAAAGCGAGAATGATACCTTGCCTTGCTGCCATCTTGACTTAGCACATTATGTACCATAAACCCCCCAAAAGCCCCTCAAACATTTGTTATTCTTCATAACATTAAAAAGGGCAGAAACACTCTAATACTAGTGTCTAAATGAAGACCCACACTCTTTCTGTAAGCTGCTAACTTAATACAAACAACTTAATTCCTGATTTTTGCAATATTAGTGCCTACAGATAGGTGACAGCCTTTGCAGATAGGATACTCATGTGAGAAGCAAACTGTACTCTTGGTAACGTCTTGTGTTTTTCTCTAAATACCAGTATTCCTTGCTTGGAAAGCTTAGTTCGGAACTATGGTGTCCCTTACAAAAGAGTGAAAGTAAAAATTCTTTTCTTAATGCTTTTGTGTCTGAGTTCCTTTTTAACAATTGATAATTATTAAGGCTGGATGAAAGGTATTTCATATCCTTTAACTCTCCTCTCTAATCTTGTATATATTTTTACATTTCTACAGTAAAAAAATTAAAATAATATATGTGTTATACAAGTTATTAAAAAGATAGTATCAGTACTTGCCTTAGTCTTATAATAACTAGTTTCCAAACTTAAAGGCTACATAGATGCTGTATTCAACTTTAAAGCACATGTGGCCAGTAGAAATGACAAAACATCACAAAGATAGTACCAAGATAGTATTGCAGTTGGCAGCCTGGGACCAAAGAAAGTTATCTTTTGTGGTTGTGAAGCTGGTGTTTTCTGACCTCACTAGTGAGGTTAGAATCCTCAATGTCAAACAGCAACTGAAGGGAGCCAGAGTTTCCATATTATTTGCTACATTTAGTGTACATGTCAAAAATAGTTCCAAAAGTTATGGCAACTGAAAAATATTTGTTTTAATCAGTGTTTGGGAAACAAATGCTGGTATTTGGCTTCAGGGTTGGCTTCTTCAGCATTGGTATTGGCAGATCCAATTCACAATAAAGTCCTACAACACTTGTGTTGTTTTTAAAAATCCCATATGGACTTACTCTCAACACATCTGCACATGTGGGTTTTCTGGGAGGTTCTTTTGGATTTGTTTGGCTCTGATATCATGGTTATTCACTATATGTTCCCTTGAAGTATAGGAGGAAAGAACACACTCGCTATGTCTTGTCATTTTTATATTTAACACATATTTATTGATCCCCTGTTGTGTGCAAGCCATCATTCTAGGCATTCTGGAAAGGTGTAAAAATGAGTCAGACAAAGACAAGTTGTGGGGCAGGCATTGAGGCAGTGGGGGAGGTGCTGGGTTCTTGACTTCATGTTTCTCCACGAAATTATGACAGATAACTACAGGGGTTAGAGAAGGCCTTATGGAGAGAGTAACTTTGAAGCTGAGTCGTGAAGAACAAATTAGAGCTAGCCTGACAAAGTAGAATGGAGCAGAAAGTATCCTTTAGGGAGAGGGAATGACAGGGACATGTTAGATCTATGTGAGAAACTTATTGATGCTTACAAGATTGCTTTGCAATCCTGGGCACACTATGGGCATGATGTTCAGAATTGGGAATCAGCTGCGTGATTTAGAGATTCCTGGTCAAAGATTGTTGATGCATCCATCTCTCCAATTCTCAGGGAGCTGCCATAGAGAAAAGATTGGCTAACATTTGAGGGCCTTGTTCCGTAAATAGTGTTGGAGATATGCATTGATTGCCAGATCTTTTTTTTTCCTGTGATTCCCTCTTTTCTGTTTTTTACGTTGGTCACTGGTTCTGATTGCTATGTTTTATTTTTATGTGTCTAATCAATTGCTAAGTCACATTAATTTTGCTTCCTAATATCTCTTGAATCGATCTACTTTTTACATTTCCATTGTCCCTATAATCTCTTAGCTGTACTACTGAAATAACCTCCTAAGCAGTTATAGACTTCTTCAGTTTTGTCTTCCTCTAATCTCTTCTCCACACTATGGGTATGATGATCTTTCTAAAGTACTTCGAAGGCAGGTGTAGTGGCTCATGCCTATTATCCCAGCACTTTGGGAGGCAGAGACAAGAGGGTTGTCTGAGTCCAGGGGTTCGAGTCCAGCCTGGGCAACTAGGCTTGATCTTGTCTCTACAATCAACAAAAAAATTAGCCAGTTGTGGTGGTGTGCACCTGTAGTTCCAGGTACTTGAAAGGCTGAGGCAGAAGGATCGCCTGAGCCGAGCAGGTCAAGGCTGCAGTGGCTGTGAGTGTGCCACTTCACTCCAGCTTGGGCAACAGAGTAAGCCTCCGACTCAAAAAAAAAAAAGTCTTTCTAAAGTATTTGATCATATGATGGCCCTCTTAAAACTCCTGAATGCCCCCCATAGCTTTTGAGATTGTATCAGGATTCTGACAGAAAACAGAATTTATTTCAGACGCTCAAAGGAAAAGACTTCAATGAAAGTACTACTTGCAGATAAATGGATAGGGTTAAAGCAAACCATGATTGGGAAGGAACCCAGAGGATAGCGACAGTAGGGAGCTGTTACCACCCTACAGCTGGGGGGAGAAGGAGAAGAAATAGATTTGTTGCATTACAGTGAGAGTTGGAGGAGGGTCCAACTGGTGGAGCTGTGCTTGTTAATTGCAGAAAGTGCAACTACTGCTACTGATATAAAAAGAGTGGTGGAGAAATGCAGTGATCTTTCCTTCCTCCCGCCCACAGATGACCTCCTGGAGCTTCCTGTTACCCAAATCATACAGGAAACCAGCTGGCAAGGGAGTTGGGTGAAGAGGGCTGCAGGGTCATCCCGCTAGGGCACACAACAGGGCAGAGAAGGGTGGAAAATGGATCCGGGCAGGGATTGGTGAGATACAGCAAATGTTGAATAATCAGCACAGGGATAAAGTCCAAATTCTTTAGCAAGACTTGTGGATTCATTCATTGTCTGCTCCTTGCAGCCTCTTCAGTCTTGTCTCCCCTGGCCCCTGCCACGCCCTTACCCAACATCCTGAGCTCAAACATACTGGACTCTTGGAAATCGTGAATGTGTGCCCTGTTCTTACCTTAAGCATCACTTTCTCTGGGAAGTAGTCTCTGCATTATGGGCTCACCCATAGCCCTGCCATAGCCTTATCACAGTGTATTTTGTTGACTTTTTTTTTGAGTCAGGGGTCTCACTCTGTCCCCCAGGCTGGAGTGCAGTGGCACAATCACGGCTCACCACAGCTCCAATCTCCTGGCTCAGGTGATCTTCCTACCTGAGCCTCCCAAGTAGCTGGGACTACAGGCCTGCGCCACCACACCTGGTTAATTTTTTGATTTTTTTTGTAGAGACGAGGTCTCGCTATGTTGCCTAGGCTGGTCTTGAACTCCTGGGCTCAAGCAATCCTCCCACCTTAGCTTCTCAAAGTGCTAGACCTATACGTGTGAGCTACTGTATCCAGCCTAAGCTGTACATTTTCTATTATTATCCTCTGATTTCCAATATAACCATTCTTTGACCTAAGAATTATTTTGAAGTTTAGCTCTACTTTACAATATATCACACCGGGGATTATTTGTCTGTCTTTATTGATATTAAATCCTGATTTTATTGTATTGTGATCAGAAAATATGGTCTGTATGATTTTTTTTTCATTGAGGTGATAAGGACTTTGTCGTTTTGGGGGGCATATATCAACAGAGGAGATATTCACCATTACACTTAATAAGAAAGCAGAAAAGTAGGAAGTTAGCTTGGGGAGGGCACAGGGAAAGGACAGATTGGTGGGAAAAAAGAGGTCATTCGAAGATGCTAAGAGCTTGTTGGTTATTAAATGGCTCAATGACTAGTTCTAGTGTTCTCTCCATACCTCTTTACTATAATTTTCTGCAAGGAGAAACTCAGTGGAGTTTCTAAATCTTTTTCCTTCCAGCCCAGCAGAAGTACTCTGTCCCTCAGCAGGAGGAAGATCTGTGATTTTCTTTTCCTCCCCTTTTCTTTTATTTAAAAAAAATTCTAATGGAAACTTTCAAACGTACATAGAGATGTATGTTGAGAGAAAATGATAGAATGTGTCTCTCACTTATTTTAAGAAATTATCAACAACTCCCTAATCTTGTTTCATTTGTCCCCCTACTTTTTTTCTTGCTAGCATATTTTTAAAAAGACCCCAGAAATTGGATCGTTTTACTCTCTACATCTTTAACCGATAAGGCTTTTTTCCTTTTACAAAACCACTGTGCTATTATCATTCCTAATGAAAACAAAGGTAAATCTTTGATTTTTATCTAAAATTCAGTCCATGTTCAGATTTTTCCAGTTGTTTTAAGATGTTGCTTCCTTATTACTTTGCTTAAATCAGGATCCAAACAAGGCACCCCAATCTATAATTCCTTTTAATTAAAATTCCAGTCCAACCTGAGGGTGGTGTCTGCTCTGGAGGCAATTTGTGGCATCAACCTAGGTGTGGGACTTGGGGGTGCCACCTGGGCTGGTGATACGGTCATCTCTCAGTATATCTGAAAGGGATTGGTTCCAGGACCCCTGTGGATACAAAAATCCACAGATGCTCAAGTTCCTGATACAAAATGGTGTAGCATTTGCATATAATCTATGCATATTCTCCCACATAGTTTAAATCATCTCTAGATCTCTTAGAATACCTAATACCATGTAAATGCTATTTAAATAGTTGTTATGCTGTATTGTTTAGGGAATGATGACAAGAAAAAAATCTGCACACATCCAGGCCTAACTACATAGTATGTGTTGGCAACAACATAACATTATCTGGTATTCTAGAATATTTTCAGTCCGAGATTGGTTGACACCACGAACACAGAGCCTGTGAATATGGAAGGCCTATTGTATTCCCTCCTGTTTCCTCCTTATTAAACCTACAAAGGAGGCGCTCCTAATCCCCCTAACTGCTTACAACACCCCAGCCTACCTAACAGGGTCAAGTCTCTTTTTGAGCCTATGGGAAGGGAAAATTTGGGATGAATTGTCTACCAAGTGTGGTAACTTGCAGTGCTGCCTATTACCACTACATTTATTCAACTCTCTTATTCACTGCTTGGGGGTTAGGGGTAGGGGTGAAATAGTGAGGAGGTGTGAGGAATAGGGTAGGGGCTTAGGGCAGTTCCTCAGCCTTAATTCCACCTAGCTGCTCTCAGTCTTCAACAAAACTGGCCATTAGAGATTCTAGATCCCAGCAAAGAAAAAGAAACAAACTACTACCAACGGTTTTGGCTCCCTTTCTGTTCCCAGCTTCTATATGTTCAAAGGAAAATGACTGAAATGTATGTACTGAGATGAGACAGGGTCTTATGGGTGACCACACCCACCCTTCCCACCAGCAGGTGGAACAAGAACTCTCTAGCAATAAGAACAAGTACCTATATAGCTCCTTACAGCATGTGGTCAGCGGCTCAAATTGGCATCTGGGAGCTGCAAATCCGACCTCCAACCAAGGGGTCGTGTGGAGCCTCTGGAGGGTGAAGGCCTTACAGGGCTCATTGCTAGCAGACATCTTCCTGCATTGCACGGAAATCCCCCCTGCCCTGTGATCTTCATGTCTCTGCCCTAGTTTTGCCCTCTGTTGTTTCGCAGAATGTCATGAGTTGGCAGGGGAGGGCAGGAAATATAAAAATCCATCATAGCTAAAAATTAAACTTTAAGTTACACTAAAAACAGTATGTTGCTTCAGTACAATTAGATTAAAAGTGTGCAGGACGAGTACTAGCTATTCGATATATTTTAAAGACATTCTGTTGCCCAGGTTGGAGTACAAAGACGCAATTATAGCTCACTGCAGCCTCAAACTCCTGGGCTCAAGGGGTCTTCCTGTCTCAGCCTCCAGATTGAGTGGGACCATAGGTGCGCACCACCATGCCCGGCTAATTTTTCATTTTTTATAGACAGGGTCTTGTGATGTTGCCCAGGCTGGTCTTGAACTCCCGGCCTCACTCAAGCAATCCACCTGCCTGCCACGGCCTTCTGAAACATTGGGATCACAGGCGTGAGTCACGGTGCCTAGCCACTAGCTAATATTTAGAGAGTACTTATGTGCTATTTTAGTTTGCTGGGGTTGCCATAACAAAGTACCACTAACTGGGTGGCTTAAACAACAGATCTATTTTCTTACAATCCTGGAGGCTAGAAGTCCAAAATACAGCTGTTGGATCCTTCTGAGAGCTATGAGAGAAAGTCTGTTTCATACCTCTTGCCTAGTTTCTGGTAGTTTGCTGACAATCTTTGGCATTCCTTGTCTTGTAGAAGCATCACTTTGACCCTGGCTTCCATCTTCACATAGTGCTCTTCCTGTGTGCACGTCTGTGTCCACATTTCCCCTTTTTATGAGGGTACAGTCATTGGAATAGGGTTCCACCCTAACGACCTCATCTTAACTAATTATATCTTCAACAACCCTGTTTCCATAAAAGGTCATGTTTTGAGGTCCTTGCGTTTAGGACTGCACTATTTTTTGGAGTGGGGAGGTGGTGGTAGACACAGTTCAACCTGTAACATGTTCCAAGTGCTTAACACATATTTTGTGATTTTTAAAATTCTTACAGCGAACACCTCCAGGTAGGTAATAGTATCCTCATTTTAGAAATGAGGGAACTGAAGCTTAAATAATGACAGTTTGTTGAAGATGACACAGTCAGTAAATAGCAGAAATAGGACATAGAACCTCGACACCCTGATTCTAGAACCCAAGATTTCGACTACTTCATTGTATTGCTTTATTTCTTCTCATAGCCTTGCCTTCACTTCTTTTTTTCTTTTTCTTTTTATTGAGTTGGAGTCTCACCTCCCTCACCCAGGCTGGAGTGCAGTGGCATGCTCATGGCCACCCCAGCCTTCCAAGTAGCTGGCATTACAGGAGTGCACTTACCATGCTTGGCTAGTCTTTGATTTATTGTGGAGACCAGGTCTCACAAAGTTGCCCAGGCTTGTCCTGAACAGGCTCCGGCAATCCTCTTGCCTTGGTCTCCCGAAGTGCTGGGATTACAGACTTGAGCCACCGCGCCCGGCCATATCTATGTTTCTTGAGCTAATGTACCAGGCTCCTTACCATCAGCCTCTGCTTGCCTAGTCACATTACCACAAGGGAGGAATTGTCAGTCACTGGGCACTGCTGAGGAAGGGATGGGGGAGACACGTGACAACACAAAGGGTACCTGATCCACTACCAGGGGAGTGAGGGCCAGCTAGAAGCCCAAACTTTACCTGCATGCAGCTTACTTATGTAGTTAATCCTCACTTGTACCCCACAACTCTATAACAGATAGATGCATTTATTTTTTAAAAATTTAAATATTCTTGAAATAAAAAAATAGGAATTTAGATGTATCATTTTGTCAATGGTGGGATGGGAATGGGGAAGGTGAGGAACACCCATGGAAGGTTTTAAAAATTTTCTTTCTCAGGTAAAACAGACTTTATTTTAAATTTTTTTTTGAGTTGGAGTTGGTCTCACTCTGTCGCTCAGGCTGGGTACAGTGGCATGCTCACGGCCATCCCAGTGTCGACCTTCCGGGCTCAGGCGATCCTTTGGTCTCAGCCTTCCAAGTAGCTGGAACTACAGGCGCGTGCTACCACGCCCGGCTCTTTTTTTTTTCTCTCTGTTGTAGAGATGAAGTCTTGCCAAGTTGTCCAGGCTGTTCTCGAACTTGTGGGCTCAGGCAATCCCCTCACCTCGACTTCCCAAAGTGCTAGAATTACAGGTTTGAGCCACCACGCCCGGCTACTTCTCTTAACAGAAAGTTCCTTGCCAGGAACCGAACATTTTAATTAGGTAAAATTTTTATAGCATTGTAACACTGCCACCTGGTGGTAAAAATTATTAAAGCAGCCTCTAACTTATCAGCAAAGTTGCATCACACTAAATGCTCACAGACCTTTTCCCCTAATACACCAGTAGTGTCAAACACTTATGAACTCTGTTTGATCCTGTTTTAAACTAAACATAGAAAAGATGAGAACAGAGAAGAACAGACCAGCACAAACTCTGAGTCCCTGAAGGAATATAAATTTGACTGATTAACATAGAAAACTCTCAGGTACCTGTTCTGTGATGTGTTTTTTTTTTTTTTTTTTGAGTTGGAGTCTCACTTCGATGCCCAGGCTGGAGTGCAGTGGCTTGCTCACTCGACCTACTGGGCTCCAGCGATTCTTTCTACTCAGCCCTCCAGGTAGTTGGAACTATAGGCGCGCGCTACCATGCCTGGCAAGGTCTCGCCAAGTTGACAGGTTGGTCTCAAACCCGCGGGCTCAGGTAATCCACTCGCCTCGGTCTCCTGAAGTGCTGGGATTACAGGTTGAGCCACAGCCCAGACAAAAATGTGTTTTTAACAGATTTCTATTTTTGAAACCTTATGCCTGGACTTATTGTATTTTAAAAATCTAGTTTTTCCTGATACCTGTTGGCTCTGATGACTCATTCTAGTCACTAATTTTCTGCTGTTCAAATTCAGGAGTCAAAAGTAATTTAGGATTACTTAACAATTAGTAACCATTTATTGTTCTTTGGGAGAAATAAAGAAGGGGCTGTATAGAATAGTTGACTTTGTTGCTGTTCCCTCTCTGGGCTTGCAGATTTCTAGGTCTTCATCTGATACCTCCATATTCAATTTGCTGGCCACCATTAGGTATGTCTTACTACAAGATCAGACGTTGTGGGCATAACGTGCTGAACAATAGGTTAGAAAAACTATCATGTTGCAATTAAATTATTTTATTTTTTGAGTCGGCATCTCACTCTGTCGCCCATGTGGGAGTGCAGTGGCACACTCACGGCCACCACAACCTTGGCCTGCTAGGCTCAGGTGATCCTTCCACCTCAGCCTTCCAAGTAGCTGGAACTGCAGGCATGTGCCACCATGCCCGGCTAACTTTTTGATTTATTGTAGAGATGAGGTCTCGCCAAGTTGCCCAGGCTGGTCTTGGACCCCTGGGCTCAGGCAATCCTCTCGCCTCTGCCTCCCAAAGTACTGGGATTATAGATACGAGCCTGATGAAATTAAATAATTTTAGAGCTGGGTGACACCTTAGAGTTTATCTAGTATGGATCACACAACCTGTTTGTGTTTTCACAGGGGAAAGATGGGAAATTATGGAGAAAAGGGATCTCTGAATTCATTTTTGCAAGATGGGTCAATATGGCTCAACGAAATGGCAATGGTGGGGTTTGGGTCTGAGACTGGGGCTAGAGTGTTGATTGACAGCTTTATCAATGATTCATTTTTGTCTTGGATCAGAGGCTCTCAGAAGCTCTCAACCACACATCATGGCAAACTGGTGTGTTGAGCTTAGAAGCACACAAGGAACTCCCCCCCCCGCCCCAGAATCATCTGAGAGTACACTGCCAATCTGCTGTTCCATCATCCCTTAATTCTCTAGTGTGTACTTCCTACAGACCTATGTCTCAGTACAACCATCGAAATCAAGAAGTAAAGAACACTGGTACATTACCACCATGTAATCCTCAGACATCATTTAAGTTTTGCCAAATATTCCAATATTTTCCTTTGTAGAAAAATGGTTCGGTTCAGAATCAAGCAGTGCCTTTGGTTGTCATCTCTCCTTATTGTTGTCCTTTACTCTAGAGCAGTTGCTCAGTCCTTTTTTTTGAGACCACACCCTTGACCTCTGTTGCCCAGGCTAGAGTGCAGTGGCATGATCACGGCTCACCGCAGCCTTGACCTCCTGGGCTCAAGCAATCTTTCTCCTTCAGTCTCCCAAACAGCTGGGACTATAAACCTGTGCCACCACACCTGGCTAATTGTTGTATTTGTTGTAGAGACGAGGTCTCGCTATGTTGCCCAGGCTGGTCTGAAACTCCTGGGCTGAAGCCATTCTCCCATCTCAGCCTCCCAAAATAATTACAAGCATGAGACACCATGCTCATCCTCTTTGACTTTCATTACCTTGAGACTTAAAGTTTGCAGGCCAGTTATTTTGTAGAATGTCCATCAACGTTTTTGTATGATGCCTCTTTGCAATTAGATTCAGATTATGCACTTTGGCAGAAATATCACTATGTGATGCTGTGTTTCTCTCATTGCATCCCGTTAGGTGGTATATATTTTCAGTCTGCCCTATTATTGAAGATATTTATGTTGATCATTTGATTAAGGTTACATTACAGTTGTCTGCCTGTAGTGTTGCCTTTGTGATTAACGGACAGTTTATGGGGGAGACACTTTGAAACTACATAAATATCCCATTCCTCATGAATAAATTTATTCATTTATTCTTTTACATCACTGTGGATTAATAATTTCCTGTTTTATCTACTGGGTTATAATTAATCACTATAATTATTTCTTTTGATACTCAAATATTGCACATTGGTCAATGTGCGCCACTATAAGCTGGCTCCTGTGATTCACTGACATATCTCCATCATTCTTGAACCCATCTTTACTTTTTGGCAGCAAAAAATTTTTCAAGCTAATCTTGTAAAATCTTGTTCTGGCTCTGGGATCAGCCATTTTTTCAAAAAGCCCTGACTTATTTTAGTGAAGAGTAGGATTTAGAAGCCAAGATCTGAGCACCAGCTAGAGGATATATGTGTGTGCATTAGTCTGAAATTAGAAACACCGGTTTCTAATATGTGTGTTAGTCTGAAATTAGAAACACCGGTGTCGTTTCATGGTTTTCAATATTGAGTATAGACATATATGGGTAACAGAAACACCAGAGTCGTTTCATGGTTTTCAAGTATATAAATATCCCATATATTTATATACTCAATATTGAAAACCATGAAATGACACCGGTGTTTCTAATTTCAGACTAACACCATAGAGTCCATTCCATAATCTGTATCTGCCTTCTCTGATAGTGAGAAACTTGGCCCTCCTTATCCTTAGAACACTTACTTATCTCATCAATCCCCCTGTATGCAAAAACTATCCCGTTGTCACTGCTGCCTAGCCCCTGGGTGGATGGCCTCCTTACCCACCCAGGCCATTCCTGCACAAGGCCTCTCTTCTGTGTGGACACCTTCCACACCCTACTCAGGTCTGATACCCCACTCCTAGCTACTGAGTCCCCACCACCTTCTCGGGCACAGGTGCCTACCTTCTTCTAACTTTGGCTTTAGGACTCGAGTATTCAGGAACAGAAAGGAGGAGGAGAGAAGAGAAAGGGAAGGAATAATAGAAAGAGCTGTATGTAATTAAAAAAAACAAATCATAGCAAATTCTCTCTCACTTACTTATGTTCTGATGTATCTTCTTTTCCGTAGTGGAATGTAAACCCTATGAGATGGAGCCTGCATCTGTCTTACGTTTAGCCCCTACCATATTTCCTGACATGAAGTAGGTATGTTTAACACTTTTCAAATAAGTGAATGAATGAATAGCAGAAGAGTCTTACAGCTACCGTGTTGGGAAATGCACATAACCTACAACCCGACTTCTCCAAGCCGCAGCCTGAAATCTGGCTGTGTGTCATTTCTACACAGTGTGTGGCACATGGTGGGTATACAAGAAATGCTTGTCAAGTGGAGAGACCCAAGGGTTTATGTGATATACACATTTCAACTGTTGTGTGTGTCATAGTAAAAAAAAAAAAAAAAGGCTGGAAACTATGGTTTCAAATGATTGTCTTAGTCTGTCTTCTGTTGTGTATAACAGAATACCTGACACTGGGTAATTTACAAAGAAATGAAATTCATTTCTTATAGTTCTGAGGCTGGGAAGTCCAAGGTCGAGGTGTTGTATCTGGTGAGGGCCTTCTTGCTGGTGGGAACTCCACAGACTCTGGAGGTGGTACAGGGCATCACATGGGAGGGGGCTATGCCTGCTAGCTGAGGTCTCCCTTCCTCTTTTAGAGCCACCAGTTCCACTCCCATGGCAACCCACTAACCCATCAGCCTATTAATTCATGAATGGGTCAACGCATTCATGAGGGCAGAACACTCATGATCCAATCACATCTTAACGGCCACACCTCTCAATACTGCCACACTGGGGATTAAATTTCCACATGAGTTTCAGAGGAGACAAACATCCTAATCATAGCAATGATGAAACAGGCTGACTACATTCCCATAGGTTGCTAGCTCAATGAATAAAGTTGATGTCCAAAATCAACATAGAAAACACTTTTAACACTTAGCAAGTTTTTGTTACATAAGTGAAGTGCAATTATTAGAGACAGAAATGGAGTTGGATAAACTCAGTCTAGTAAATCTGAGGAGGAAAAAAGAAATGGAATAATCAGAATATAGAGAAAGAGGGAAGAAAGAGATCTGTGGGTTCCAGCACAAATATCACACTAGTGACAAAGGGAAGATGCTGAGAACCCACTCTGATTATGACCTCACTCCCTTCCCTGATTTAGAATGGGTCCTCATTTTAAGTGTGAATGACAAAATTAAAGTAAGTTGTTAACACAATTCACCAGCTTCTGTTTACTTGTTACTATGCTTCCTCTTAGGCAGTAGGAGTTACTCAATTACCTCCTCACCCAGGGGGGCTGTGAAAACCAGGTCCTACACACTTTTAAGATGAAATATTCAGGCTATTTTTCCTCAGTCTGAAAGATGTGCTTGAAGTTCTGTTTATCCATTCAGTAGATAGCGATCGTCTACTCTGCCAGGCGCTGCCATGGGTTGTAGGAGGTGCTATGATGACAGACAGGTGGGACCCCTCCCTTCATGGAATTTGCAGCCTAATAGGGGCCAGAGTCAGGTGGCACAGTGAAGGTTTAAAGGGACAGATTATAGAGCCAGGATACCTGGAGCGAAATGGGAACTTTTATACATATTAGTATCTGGACATTTTAGAGCAGTGCATCAGTTCTTCAGAACACATGCTCACTGTTTTTGCTTGAAGTGTTGTAACTACAAAACATACTTCCTGGAGCAGGCAGAAATGATGTTTTTGTTTCCCACTGCACTCACTTCCTCAGTAGGGCAGGTCATTGGGCAGCGATTATAATCCACTACATTTTATACTGCTCTTATTATAGGCCGAAAAGAGGCCATTTTGGTTATATTAGAACAGTCATTTAGAAAAGACTTAAAAACGTGTATACTTTGGTAGCTGAATTGGGCTAAATGTAAAAGCCACTTTGATTCCAAAGTGGACATTTTTCCTATTTCCCCACCCCCAAGTCCCCTCCCCATCCCCCACTTCTCTCCTAGCAAGGCCTTGCCCAGTCTTATCTAGTTGCCATTGCAGGTGCTGAAAAAAATAGCCGGGCAAGCCAGACCACCTAATGATTAGGAGAGGGGACCGAGGCCAACAGGAATGTGTCTGAAAGATTGGAGTGGGCATTGCCCACCTCCCCTCCATCTGTGAATACAAGGACATTGGACTGTTATAGGCCAGGGCTCTGGGAATTAGAGATAAATAAAACAATTTAACGTTAATCGTCTTAAATGTTATGATTCTCCCTTCCTTCCAAATATTGCAATTGTTTGCTCCTTCCTCTAAAAAAAACTGCAAAAGAACATACTGTAAATTCCAAAATGTTATCTAAAATGTCAACATGACCAGGAGACTTTATGTCACATCAGTGATCATGTATAAAAACTGCATGTAGGCAAACTGCATGTAGGCTTCAAACTCAGGGTGGGTAAAGGGCTAGGAATTGTGAGTATAAATACTGGAATGAATTTGTGTTGCTTTGAGTGGCTTTTTGGTAATGCTGCCGACCTGTCTCCCTATAACCTGATTTTAGAAATAAAACAGGCCGGTCTCGGTGGCTCAGCCTTTTTTTTTTTTTTTAAGGGGGGGTCTCACTCTGTTGCCCAGACTGGAGTGCAGCGGCCGCTCCTGGCCACCACAGCCTCACCTGCTGGGCTCCGGTGATCCTTCTGCTTCAGCCTTCCAAGTAGCTGGACCTACAGGCGCTTGTTACCATGCCCGGGTAATTTTTGATTTATTGTAAAGATGAGGTCTCGCCAAGTTGCCCAGGTGGGTCTTGAACTCCGTGGGCTCAGGCAATCCACTCACGTCGGCCTCCCAAAGAGCGGAATTACATGGCTCAGCCTTTAATACCAGCACTTTGGGAGGCCAAGGCGAGTGGATTGCCTGAGCTCATGGGTTCGAGACCAGCCCTGGCAACTTGGCGAGACCTCGTCTCTATAATAAATCAAAAATTAGCCGGGCGCTGTAGCATGTGCTTATAGTTTCGACTACTTGGAAGGCTGAGGTGGAAGGATCCCCAGAGTCCAGTAGGTCAACGCTGGGGTAGCTGTGAGTGTGCCACTGCACTCCAGCCTGGGCAACAGAGTGAGATTCCAACTCAAAAAAAAAACAAAAAAAAAAAACAATTCCTTTCTCCCAGTCTCTGCTTTTGCATCTTAATTGGCTGTGAGGGATAGCAGACAATTTGTCAGATCAGGTCGTAACACTCTGACCCAGACTAGTAAGCTTTGTCTAGATTGGGATCTACTTGTGAGACAGAGTTGGTATTCAAAAATAAGATGTATGAAGAAAGACGAAAATAATAAATTATTAAGCTGATTGAAAAAGGTTGCTGGTGATGTAGATAATAGCTTTCAGCCCTTCAAAGTGTACATGACTGATGTTGGGCCGAGAAACTTTTCTCTGGACCTGAGACCAAAATTTTATTTGAAATAGATCCCTAAAATAAAAGGTTGAATTATGATCATTATTAGTAATTTTATGTTGATGCTGCAGTAAAACAAACTGACAAACAGAATGACATGTACGGAACTGGGAACACAAATTAGCTTAGAAGTGGAGACTCAAATCTCATTTTTCATTTCCAAAGTATTTCCAAGTTGGATATTTCCAAGTTTGGATGTTAGGAGAAAAAAAAAAAAAAAGGTCCCCTGAGGCCACACACAGAGGAAGGGCTGGAGATATAGACTGACTAACATTCTGCTTCCTGCTTTTTATTTGATTTTATTCTTTGAGGAAAAAAAAAAAGCTACGAGAATTGCTGATGTGCAGGCCAGCCTGGTGATACTAGCATACGGGCCTTGAAAAGATTGTGTCATTTCTGTCTCTGTGTGGAACTGCATAGAGCAAAGAAAACAGAACCTAGCAATGGGTTTTCCAAGCTCCACAGCCAATTCTTAC
Source organism: Carlito syrichta (assembly GCF_000164805.1). Lineage (NCBI taxonomy): Eukaryota > Metazoa > Chordata > Mammalia > Primates > Tarsiidae > Carlito > Carlito syrichta. Next base: position 90,926 of record NW_007233059.1, read on the forward strand.
CCCTGCCAGTAAAGCTCTGCCCCTTGAAAGTCAGATATAACCAATCAAATGACATTTATTGAGACTCTTCCATATGCCAAACCCGGGCAAGGTGCCTTCTCATTTCAAGCTGGGTGAGAGGCTGGGGTAAAGGATACACAGAACTTGGGGACCCAGTAGGGGGATAGGGATCACATGCTCACCCACAGGACCTGATCTGAGCAAATTCAGAGGCCTTCTGAGTATTTTCCTTATAGAAAATAGGAGAATTGTACTTATTTATTTCCCATTCTTATCTATCCAAGTTTTTTTTTCTTCCATGCATCTAATAACCATATATTTCATTTTCCACCCATCCAGACTCCTTGCTCTTTCCCACTTGGTCTGGGGAGAACTCATAAATGTCATTAGTCACAAATCCACTCTCCACGCTCACCAGAGTCACGAACCCACTTTCTGATGGGTTCACGGCCATGTTGTCATAGTCACAAGACATGTCATCGGGAGTGGCTTCTCCGGAACACACCCGGAATGAAATATTCTTCAGGTCTGGCCGGGTCTCAGCTAAATCAGCTTCACTTTGTTTTCTTATGACGTTGTAAACCTCGAGGTCTGGACTGTTCTCTTGGTGGGGAGAGGGCCAGATGGTGTGTTGCTGCTTTGTGCTGGGGTCCGACTGCTCGCATTTTCTAGGATGAAAGAAAATCAGGGCTGAGTATTTTAAACCAGGTGATTGAGAACACTCCTGTGTTTCTTGTTCAGATGGGAGAAAACAATCCTATGTAACTTTCAGGCCAGGACTTTGGGGTGGGTTGGGGGAACCAACCAGGGTGAGTCGTTATATACAAAGTGATTGTGTATATAACGACTGCTGCCAGAGTGTGGACAGGGTTATTATCCTAGTATCCCCAGAGTCCCCAGAGGGTCCAGAGACAGACCTGAATGGGAAAACATATCACATTTTGCAAAACTCATCTCTGTGTACAACTTAGCATGTTCTTCCATTATGAATGTAGGCAGTGAACCAGAGTAGAACTAATAATATCTTTGACTCGATAACCAGAAATTATAGATATTTTCATATCACACAACAGTTATTATAGATGCCTTGAAATATTTTACCCTTATCTCTACTTCAAAATTATAATAATTATACCCACCACTAAATAAAGAAGCATTAGTAAAGAATCACATCTATTACTGACTCACATATTCATTTTTGGAAATATTTTGCTAAACTATATAACAGTATAATTGCTTCCTTTGCAACCCAACATATTTTATTATATTTATTTAATTACTTTTTTTCCTCTTGAGTTGAAATTTCACTCTGTCGCCCAGGCTAAAGTGCAGTGGCACACTCAAGGCCACCGCAGCCTTGACCTGCTGGACTCAGGTGATCCTTCTGCCTTAGCCTTCCAGGTAGCTGGAACCACAGGCATATGCTACCATGCCCAGCTAATTTTTTTTCTTTGTATTTATTGCAGAGACGAGGTCTCGCCAGGTTACCCAGGTTGGTCTCGAACCCCTGGGCTCAGGCAATCTTCTTGCCTCTGCCTCCCAAATTGCTGGGATTACAGGCATGAGCCACCACACCTGGCCCATGTAGTTTATTGTATACATACAAAATATGGCTCTGGAAGGGGTCTATAGGCTTCCCCAGACTGCTACAGGGGTGTGTGGAACAAAAAAGGTTAAAATCCCTCAGGATATACAGAGCCCAGCTTTAGAGTTGCAATCCCCAAATCCTGGAGAGGTGCAAGGTAGACTCAGGAAGAGAGATCAAGAACCAATAGCAGGGTAGGCAGTTGGAAAACATGCTTGTGATTGTTTGAACTGAATTCAACTTTTAGATTCAAAGGAAGTAACCAATAAAAAAGACCATAACAGCTAACGTTTTTGAGTGCTTAATATATGCCAACTCTGCATTATTAACTGCTTTAATCCTTATAATAATCCTATAAGGAAGTTATTATTAAATGAAATAGGTTCAACACTGGAATCTTACTTATTCATCTTAAATGGGTCTTTAAAGGGGGTCAAATCTTAAACTGGACCTTTGTTTTCCTTTTGTAAAATGGGAACGCTAGACTTCTCTGCGTACCATGATGATCAAGAATTAAAAGGTAACTGAGAAGACTTCTGGGGAACACACACACACACACACACACACACAACTGGTGGTGCATGATTCTGACCATAATCAGAGGCTGTCTAGGCCATCCAGTGTTGCTACTGTGCAGCACTCCATACTTGTGCATTGTGTTAAAAGAAAGGTTAGTTAAAAGGAATTTGGCTTTTTGATTTTGAATTAAGTGCTTTAGTTTCAGATGTATACCAGAAAGCTTTGGAACAGTCATTTTCATGTGGCTCACTATACATTCGTTCCTTTACTCACAGACACTCTCGGAGTGAGGACATGCATTCATGAGAGGGCACTTTTGCTGCGTAACGTGTAGAGGTGGGTGGCACAGTTGCACCCTTCAAGTTGCTTAAAATCGTCCACAAACACAAAATAAAGATTATAAGATCATTTTCTTTCTTTCTTTTTTTTTCTTTTGAGTTGGAGTCTCACTCTGTCACCCAGACTGGAGTGCAGTGGCTGTTCCTGGCCAATGCGGCCTTGCCCTGTTGGGCTCTGGCGATCCTTCTGCCTCAGCCTTCCTAGTAGCCGGAATTACAGGCGCACGCTACCACGCCTGGCTAATTTTTTAAATTTATTGTAGAGATGAGGTCTCGCCTGCCCAGGCGGGTCTCGAACCCGTGGGCTCAGGCAATCCACTCACCTCAGCCTTCCAAAGGCACAGGATTACAGGCTGAGCCACCAAGCCCGGCTAAGATCATTTCTTAATCACAGCGAAGCACAACTGCTTGGTACAGCTGAATGCTTTAGCCTGTCAGAGAATCTACTCTCAAATCTGCAATGGTGACCTTCTTGGAGCTGTCATGGCTTTTAATGAAATAAACTGGGCGACATTCAAATCTCAGAGAGTGCAGAAGATGCAAAAGTTTACATGACGGAGGTGTGACTTGCCTTCTCCGACAGATCCAAACCCAGCATACAACTGTGGTGACCACAAGGAGGAGGAGAAGGGGAATGCTGGGGATCAGGACGTAGGCAAGATTCAAGGCCGCTTCTGGAAAGACAAAAGCACATCGTCAGCATTGGTGATTTTTTTGTGGGGAGGGGAGTGCTTTAAACCAGGCTTAAGACAGCATGATTAGCGCAGAGTATTCCACAGAGCATATTCCTAGAAGGAGGTAGATACATAGCCAGTTAGCAAAGGGTCTTCTAGTTTCAACAAACGAACATTTCTACCTGTTCTATGATCCTTAGTAATAATGGAAATGAGTTTACATTTTTGAGCCTCTTGCAAATATATGAAGGGTACTTTTGTTAATTAAAACAAATTTTTTTCCCCCAGAGAAAAGAGATTCCCTCTTTTCTTGTTCTTTTTTTTTTTTTTTTGAGTTGGAGTCTCACTCAGTCGCCCAGACTGGTGTGCAGTGGCACGCTCCCGGCCACCGCACCCTTGACCTGCTGGGCTCCGGTGATCCTTCCGCCTCAGCCTTCCAAGTAGCTGGAACTACAGGTGTGTGCTACCACGCCCGGCTAATTTTTGATTTATTGTAGAGATGAGGTCTCGCCAAATTGCCCAGGCGGGTCTCAAACCCGCAAGCTCAGGCAATCCACTCACCTCAGCCTCCCAAAGCGCTGGGATTACAGGCTGAACCACCGAGCCCAGCTTCGTGTTCTTCTTACTTGGCAAAGCAGAGGCTACTGGGGCAGTTGTTGATGACTTTGTCTCTAAGGACAGCCATGGTAGTTCCAAAGGTAGGGTTAGGGAGGGAGAGGAGAATAAAGCAAGCCAGAACACTCAGTGTTATACCAGGAAAAAGAAGGTCACATGAAGCACATGAATTAGACTGTAAAACCTTCCCAACATTTCTGAACACCAACTAGATTCCATGAGCCATGACTGTGAAGAGCACTTAAAGGTCTGCTTTTCTGAACTTGCTAGTCCTATAATAATTAGACCAAAGATTTTTCCCTCAGGGGACTGTGGGAGGAATCAAGGATTGAAGACTAATCCCCTTCCTACTCTCACTGATCCAAGTTTCCTGGCCATCCAGAGGCTGTTGCTTCTCCCCCACCTCCATGAGACTACAAACCTGACAATCATCAAAAAATAAAAAGCAAGCTGGGCCCGGTGGCTCAGCCTGTAATCTCATGCTTTGGGAGGCTGAGGTGAGTGAATTGCCTGAGCCCGTGGGTTTGAGACCCGCCTGGGCAACTTGGCGAGCCCTCATATCTACAATAAATCAAAAATTAGCCAGGTGTGGTAGCACGCGCCTGTAGTTCCAGCTACTTGGAAGGCTGAGGCGGAAGGATCGCCGGAGCCCAGCGGGTCGAGGCTGCAGTGGCTGGGAGCATGCCACTGCATTCCAGTTTGGGCGACAGAGTGAGACTCCAACTCAAACATAAAAAAAAAATAAAAAATAGAAATAAATAAAAAGCAAACTCTTCAAACCCACTTTACATACCACCATAGTAACAATGAACAGTAGAAATGCCACCCACCTTTGCACAGTACTTTGTACTTTTTTCAAAGCATTTTCATACATTATATCTGTCATATAATAAAAAAGTTGACTGGCCTTTGTCCCTGATTCCTGGGTGGGAGGGAGGCTCTAAATCCTTGGAATTTCCCAAGTAATAGGAGTGACTTTTTTACTCATGAGCCTCTCAGACCATACCAGAGTTTATTGTAAGGTCATGTCTTAGGATGGGGGTTGGCCATGCCAGAAAGACCAACCATGTGACTACAGAGTTGAGGGGTTGGGCTGGGTGATATCAGTCTGACTTCCTCTGGAGATTGAGTTTCACCATAGGGCCAGTGATCTAACCAATCATGCCTATGTAATGAGACCTCAATAAAACCTCTGGACACCAAAGCTCAGTGGAGCTTCCTGCTTGGTGAACACTGTTGATGTTGCAGGAAGATGATGATGTATCCTGATTCCATGGGGAAGGACATAGAAGCTCCGCACATGAAAACCTCCCAGACCCTATGTGTCTCTTCATTTGGCTGTTCCTGATTTGTATCCTACACAATAAAATGTAGTCATAAGTAGTGTTTTCCTGAGTTCTGTAGGTTGTTCTGATGAATTATCAAATCTGAGGGAGTGGGGAGTGGAGTCATGGGAATCCCTGGATTTGTAGCAAGTTGGTCAGAGTATGGGTGACCTGGAGACCCCCAAATTTTGCAGCCGATGTAAAGGCAGTCTTGTTATGAGTTGTGTCCTTAAGTTGTAGGGTCTGCACTAACTACAGTGGTTCCTGTCAGAATTGAATTGCACAATTGCAATATCCTATTTCATTTTATGGACACAGTAATGCCCTCAGGTAGGTAAGAAAAATTTGTTACTCCCATTATGCAATGAAAATGCTGAAGCACCGAAGTAGTAAAGTGGTTTTGTAAAAATTGCCCAGTCATGGGTTCAAGAATAGCCTGGGCAACTTGGTGAGACCTTATCTCTACAATAAATAAAAAAAAATAGCTGGGCGTGGTAGCACCCACCTGTAGTTCCAGCTACTTGGAAGGCTGAGGCAGAAGGATTGCCTGAGTCCAGCAGGTGGAGGCTGGGGGCGGTGAGCATACCACTGCACTCCAGCCTGAGAGATGGAGTGAGACTCCAACTCAAAAAAAAAAAAAAAAGTTGCCCAGTGACAAAAACTCAGATTTCCTTCCTGAAATTCAGGACGGCAGTGGGGCTTAAAGTCCATTAATACTCCAATGTGTTACTCCATTTTATTTTACCTTTTATGGTCTAACTTTTAAAATGTTTTTGCCCAATTCCTCTATTTGTTTTGCAGATGAATATTGCTCACAGATGTTATACACCATGGCTTGGGTCTTTCTATTCTTATCTCCCTGCGTCCACTCTTTAGTTCTCCTCTGGCAGCTCCTAGGGTTCCATCTTCATGCAGGTTTTTTGCCTCCTGTCTAGTCTAATCTCCCCAAGTGTCTTAGGATAGCTCCATTTGCATAGTTCACTGATGAAACCCAACATTTAGCACAGTGTTTGGAAAGTCACAGATGTCTAGTTCCATTTTTAGGTAGCTACGGGAAAGAACAAAGTAGGACATTTAACCGTGGGTAATTTGTGATCAAGGGAGTCTCATCATCTCATTATTTTTCCCAGAACAGTTTTGTACATACCTCTACTTTCTTTAAATGTTTTTTTGGCATCTTCTTCCTGTGTTTCTTCTGGAAGTATGGGTATTGCTGGCTCTGTTCCCTCACCTGGAGAGAGACACATGGACTTGAGAACTTGGAGAAAGGCATTAAAATCCAGGGATTCTCTGAGGTCATGCCATGTTCAAAATGGGATGCAAAAAAGCAGGAGCAACTTGACCAATGCCATCTATAAACATAGAAGAGCAAAGAGTTGAATGTGCTGTTCTAGAGGTTTCAATTGTTTTCTTTTCAGTGAGATCCTTGCTGCCAAGGATTAGGTACTGAAACGACCAACAAGCAGTTGACACCGAGCGAGTTACCATGGGGAAGGGTTGATGACTCACTCCTAGGGCCATCAATGATCAGTTTGGCTCATTTTTTTGGTCTTATTAGATTTAAATATTCCTTTCATACTGTCAATAATAGCAAACTGTATTTGTAAACTGTTTTCAGTTTTGAGAGGAATAGACAACATTAGAGAGTGGGATGAATGAACTAGTTGTTGTAGCTGGGTGTGGCATATACCTGTCCTAACTGTCTGGGCTAACACCAGTGGTCTTTCTGTTGAACAATCTAATTGAAAAGACATATGGTTCTGGACCTATGAAACAGCCCCCATTAACCTAAATCTCAAATGACAGGCTTACCTCCAGGGCTTGTAGAAGAAGGAGCTGTTGGATTCTCTATAGCAGAAAGAAACACAAACAAAATTAATAACTAAATGTTCATGCCATGTGAATGAAATCAGCTAGAGCATGGCACTCATTCATTACTCATTCAGTCATCCAATAAACTTTATTTACTGTTACCAGATACTGGGAACTGGTATTTTATTTTAGTCCAAAGAATTGCTTCTGCACAAACACTAGCCTCCTTCAAGCTTTACTTCAGTGTTTGTCCTTAAAAAAAAAGTATTTAAAAACCTTAACTATGAGAATTTCCAAATACACACAAAAGTAGAAAGAACCCCTAGATGCTATCAAGCAGCTTCAAGTCTTAATCACGTATAGCTCATAATCCCTACACTTTCCCTCTTACTCCCAGCCCAGATTATTTTAGAGCAATCTAAGACATTCATTCATAAAGGGGGTGCTTTAGAGAGCAACAAACACTGATCTCCACGTAGTGGAAGTGGCTGAGGGGCTCAGTAGCCCACTGACCATTGCCAGGGCACAGACTGGCAATCTAGAACTCTGAGTTATTTTAGATGTTTCGAGAGCCTCAGGATGTTCAGACAACACACATCAGAGCTTTTGCTTTTGACTGTGAGTGTTTCTACCTCTTGTACTGACAGTGAGTCTCTTATGCCTATTGGATGCTCTGGAGTTTCTAGGGACTGGGTTCTTTTTTTTCTTTTCTTTTCAATTCCCATTTATTTTAGGCTCTTGGGGCAATGTCATCTTTTCAGTATGAAAAAAGCAGCAAGTTCAACACAAAATAGAAATCTGAAGTATAGGATAGGACAAAACCAAGGGTGGGTTGGGGAAGGCTACAGCAAAAGGAAGAGAAGAGATGTTGCAAAAAAGATGGAGGGTGTCTTGTCCTCTCTCCTTTGGGGGAATGGACTGGGTTCTTAAAGGCAAGGTTTTAGAAAACACAATCCTAAGGCTGGGATGTCAAACCTATTCTAAAAGGACAGAAACTTTAAATCATTTCCCAAGTGTCTGTGTATAGAAGTGATGTAAATCTATTTATTTATTCATTTATTTAGTTGAGGCTCACTCTGTCGTCACCCAGGCTGTAGTGCAGTGGCACGCTCACGGCCACCCCAGCATCGACTTGCTGGGCTCCCGTGATCCTTCTGCTTCAGCCTTCCAAGTAGCCAGAACTTCAGGTGTGTGCTACCACGCCCAGCTAATTTTTTGATTTATTGTAGAGATGAGGTCTCGCCAAGTTGCCTGGGCTGGTCTTGAACCTGCGGGCTAAGGCAATCCACTCACCTTGGCCTCCCAAAGTGCTGGAATTACAGGCTGAGCCACTGAGTCCTATCTATTTATTTTTTAAAAACAACTACATAGTGCCTACTAGATGATAGAAACTGTTTTAAGTGTTTTACTAAAACAAACTCAATTCTGATAACAACTTTGTGAGGCAGCCTAATTATTATTCTGGTTTTGTATATGAGGAAACCAAGATATAGGGAGATTAAGTAACTTGTCCAAATCCCACAGCTAATCAATAGCCGAACTGGGATTTCAATAAAATAAATTCGAATGAAAATTAAAATAAGAGACATAACTGCTACAGGCAGTAGAGATACAACAGCAAATGAGAAATAATCTCAGACTTCCAAGGAGCTTATATTTCACAGGATGGCCATAGCATCTGGAAATATAGGAATATATTAATCAGTATTAATTGTATGGCATTACATTGAAATACACAGTGCATTCAATGATGTTGCATGATCTATTCATATTGTTGTTCCTCCATCATTCAATCCACTGTGTAGAACTGCAGAATCAACATGGAACCTTGGTGTAGCATTTCCACCATTTGCTGCACACGCATCAGTTTTTTTGTCTGATTTTTGCTGAGTATGTCTGTGCCTTTGGCACACCTTGGAAGTAATCAAGCGTTCAGATCTAGCTAGCATGCTGCCTCCTCTACGTGGCTATGTTCTCAAATCTAGTTTTAGACATTATTATTCACCCACTTCCTTGACACTCTGGCATGAGGGAATGGTGTGCCATCTTATTGGAATCACATGAGTGGGCTTCCCCTAGCCCACCAAGTGGTTAAACATGCATGCTTATGCCAACCATGTAGTGAAGGGGGAAAAAAATCTATAAGTAGACAGTTAAAGTACTGTGTGTGTGAGGTGCTATGATCTTTTTTTTTTTTTGAGTTGGAGTCTCACTCTGTCGCCCAGATTGGAATGCAGTGGCCACTCCCGGCCACCGCAGCCTCAACCTGCCGGGTTCCGGCGATCCTTCCGCCTCAGCCTTCCAAGTAGCCGGAATTACAGGCATGCGCTATCACGCCCGGCTGGTTTTTTCTGATTTATTGTAGAGATGAGGTCTCACTGTCCAGGCGGGTCTCGAACCTGCGGGCTCAGGCAATCCACTCACCTCAGCCTCCCAAAGGCGCGGGATTACAGGCTGAGCCACCGAGCCCGGCAGAGGTGCTATGATCTTTATGGGAGAACACAGAACTTAGTCTGAGGGGCCTGGGAAGGCTTTTCAAAGAAAGTTATTTTCTTAACTTCTTATTTTAAAATAATTTCAGATTTATGAAAATTTGCAAAAATACTGCAAAGGATTATCACATAACCTTCACCTAATCATTTTATCACATTTTGTTTACTTAATTATTCTGTCTCCTTTATTTTTCTCTATGTATCTACATCTTTATATCCATACACAGACACACATATACATAACTCTCTTCCTGAGAATAGTTGCAGACATGGTGCCCCTTTACTTCTAAAGACTCCAGTCTAGATTTAACAAGAGTGAGGGGCTTTTTCATAAATAACCACAGAACAACTATCCAAATGAAGAAATCAACATTGGTATAGTACCATTATCTAATCTACAGGCCTTATTAAAATTCTACCAATTTTCCCAGGCCAGGCATGATGGCTTACACCTGTCATCTCAGCACTTTGGGAGGCTGAGGCGAGAGGATCACTTGAGGCCAGGAGTCTGAGACCAGCCTGGGCAACATAGCGAGATTATCATCTCTTCAAAAAATTTTAATATTAAACAGTATTGTGGCATGTGCCTGTAGTCCCAGCTACTTGAGAGGCTGAGACAGTTGGATCACTTTAGCCCAGAAATATGAGCCTGTGGTGAGCCATGATCACACTACTGTGCTCTAGCCTGGGCAACAGAGTGAGACCCTGACTTAAAACAAACAAACAAACAAACAAACAAAAAACTACCAATTTTCCTAATAATGTCATTTATAGAAAGTAGTTATCATCATCATCACATGATGGTCCAGGATCCACTCCAGGTTCACCCGTTGCACTTAGCTGTTGTAAGAAAAGATGATGTTTAACTTGAATACAAAGGGTGAGAATGAAAGGGGTGTTTCAAGCACAGGAAACAGCAATTAAGAGCTCTTGGGGAACTACTCTGAGTGCATGGTATCGGAATGGGTTGAGGAGAGGAGTGAGGGTGGTGAGAACTGAGGCTGGACAGATAGACAAGGGTCTGATCACCCTGGTTTTTTTCTGGCATGCTGAAGTGCATACACTTATCCTGAGCATGGGTGGCCACATAAAGGCAGTGTATTGGGTTTTCTCCATGTGCCCACCTCTCTTGGTTGGAACCATCTTTGTCCTTCTCTGCATCCTGAGAAGTTTTGATCTCCATAAACTGTTTCAGTGGGGCTCCCTTGCTCCCCTGTCTTTTGGTCTCTGATTGGACTTAGCCAACAGGAGGAAGAGGCAGGAGATCCGAGGGCAAAAGGTGAGAGAGGTTGCCTCGACGTTTATTCCCCCTGCCCACTTTCCACATCAGCGTGGTTTGACAGTAGCTGCATTCTGTGGTTATAACTTCTGTTGGGTGGGCCCTCTTCCACGGCCCCAAGCTTTTCCCCAGGTTCTGCTAAAACCATTCCCTCCCTTTACCCCTTTGGGCCTCTGAGTGATAACAGCATCCCATCAGACTAGTCCCTGGGGATTTCACCGGCTCTTACTTTTTGCCTACTCCTCAGCAAATACCCTTTTCTTACACCCTCCCCAAAGAACCCCTTGAGCGTGTCATCCTTTTCCTGCCAGGACTCAGTCTAAATAACACAGGCAATAGCAAAAGTCACGAAGGACATGATTTCTTAAGTAGAAAGGTGCCAAGTCCAAAAATAAAAGGATATTCAAGCAAATGTCAAAACCTCACATTTCGAAAACTGTTAAAGAAGTGCAAAAGTAGCCGGGCTCGGTGGCTCAGCCTGTAATCCCACGCCTTTGGGAGGCTGAGGTGAGTGGATTGCCTGAGCCCACGGGTTCGAG
>NW_007233059.1:102327-114130 GCF_000164805.1 Carlito syrichta
CAAAAAAAAAAAAAAAAAAAAAAGAAGTGCAAAAGTTTAAACCCTGGAGCTAATAGAATCTAGTGAGCAAAAGTGATGGAAAGCCAGTTTGCAAGTGATGGAATAGCCAGTTTGCCGGTCTGCTTTCATTGCTTTAAAAAGGTGACCTGCTAAGACAGTCTAGGTCTTTGCAATCTCCCCCAGAAACAATACTGTATGGTGGCAAGGGCCAGGTCACTGGAAAGAGGAATTCATCTGAGGGGATAAAGTGAGAGGCAAAACAACTTTTAGCAGCAAAAATTGCCACCAAAGCATAGTCCAATTCAAACAATTTTTAAATGGCTGGATTACTTAGTCCTAAACTAGATGTAACTAACAAGTCACTCTACTGTCAGGAAAGAATGCGGAATTGGAGCCAAGTACTTGGCTTCAGAGAGGTGAGAAACGTCAGGGGTAGATCAAGAATCAGTTCAAGTTTCAATATAAATCAGTTAAAATGGAAAAGTCTGGGAAACCCCAGAAGAGAGGCTTGTGACCAGTTCGAAGCCTTTACAAATCCAAGTTGAATTTGCAAGGCATCATATAGAGGCGGGGTTTGGGGAGTTTAAATCTCATCAAAGTGCCTACAGTCTCTGCCTGGTGTTGGTGAAATTCGTGCTTTATCTTTTTTCTTTTTTAAACATTTTATCACGTTTCCTTCAATCCTCAGAAAATCTCACGTGACTGTTGGAAAACTTGTAGGAGCAACAGCCAGCTTATTCTAAGCTCCTACAGCCAACCTCACATGTGGAAAGAATAAGAATTTATGGCTGGCCACTTAGATGGCTTTTTAATTTCCTGAAGTTCTCCTAAGTTTTGCTTGATCACACATAAATTAGAAGTTTTTCTTGTTTTCATCCCTTCTCTCGACATGTGATTACCTTTTCTTTGCTAGAATTACTCTTAAGTGTTGTTACATTTCCCTCCATGAGAACTCCCGAGGTTTAACACTGCTGGCATTTGTAACAAGCTTTCTCCGAGACCACATGACACATTCTTGGTACCAGCAGCTGCTTATGAAACGAGAGCGGAGACTGAGATTTCAGCCTGGGAAGAGGGTTCATTACCATCAGAATATTTGCAAATGAAATTGTTCTTCATGTTGCATCGGTCATCGTTCCACTGGTACATGTAGGGGCCTCCGATGCCGGCGGGTGCCGATGGCTGATGGTACATGACCACGCAGATCTCACTGCCGCAGGATGGCTCATCCGCATACCAGTTCCTGTGGGAAAGGGATCGGCAATGGAGGCAACTGGGGAAGGATTCCCCCAAGATTTCAAAGACTTTGTTCTCCCGTCACGTTCCACTGAGCCGTGAATATAAGATTTGGCTTCAGAACACGATACAGAGAGAGGGAGGAATTGGAGTGCTGCCAGGAAGCTGAACCACATGCTTTCTAGTACAGATATCACAATCAGTCATCTGACATTGGCCACAATCTCTTTGTAGGGAGGAATAGATCACCACATGAGTCTGCAAAGTAATTAGAGGAAAAGCAGCTAGCAGGGCTAGTCTGGAAGATGGATTTTATTTCCTTTTTTTTTTTTGAGTTGGAGTCTCACTCTGTCGCCCAGACTGGAGTGCAGTGGCCGCTCCCGGCCACCGCAACCTCCACCTGCTGGGCTCCGGCGATCCTTCCGCCTCAGCCTTCCAAGTAGCCGGAATTACAGGCATGTGCTACCACGCCCGGCTGATTTTTTGATTTATTGTAGAGATGAGGTCTCGCTGCCCAGGCGGGTCTCGAACCCGTGGGCGCAGACAATCCACTCACCTCAGCCTCCCAAAGGCGCGGGATTACAGGCTGAGCCACCGAACCCGGCATTTTTTTTTTTTTTTTGAGTTGGAGTCTTACTCTTGTTGCCCAGGCTGGAGGAGTACAGTGGCATGCTCATGGCCACCTCGACCTGCTGGATTTAGGTGATCCTTCAGCCTTAGCCTTCCAAGTAGCTGGAACTACAGATGCACACCATCACGCCCGGCTAGTTTTTATGATTTATTGTAGAGATAAGGCCTCACCAACTTGCCCAGGTTGGTCTCGAACTCCCAGGCTCAGGCAATCCTCTCGCCTCGGGCTCCCAAAGTGCTGGGATTACAGACTGAGCCACTGTGCCCAGTCTTCTTTTTTTTTTAGAGCTCATATGCACCAAGTAGAGGCATGGCTTATCCAATCCAGAGCCTGCCCCACTCCCATCTCCCACTATATTTTTTTAAAAAATAATTTTCATTTTTTTAATTAAAAAAACTTTTTTTGAGTTGGAGTCTCACTCTGTCACCCAGGCTGGAGTGCAGTGGCACACTCACGGCCACTGCAGCCTCAACCTGCTGGGCTCCGGTGATCCTTCTGCCTCAGCCTTCCAAGTAGCTGGAACTATAGGTGCACGCCACCAAGTCTGGCTACTTTTTGATTTATTGTAGAGATGAGGTCTCACCAAGTTACCCAGGATGATTGCGAACCCATGGGCTCAGGCAATCCTCTCACCCCGACCTCCCAAAGTGCTGGGATTATAGGCATAAGTCACCACTCATGGCCTTCCCTCATGCTTTTTAAGGACCACAGTGGCCTTCCCAGCCCTAGGAAATCGATGGGAAATTCAAGCATGTGAGCAAGACATTCCAGAATGTACCCCTGTCAAAGCAGGGGTAGGGCAAAAGTAGGAGGACCGTGTGGTCTTTTTCAGTTTTTAAGTTGTTTCCACTTGATCTGGCTGATTGGCTCCTCAGCGTCCACTGCTGGATGTCTTATCTCTGTCTCCCTAGCTCCCTGGAGAGTGCACTAGCCACCTTAGCTCTAACACCCAGTGCTACTTGAGATTAAATGGTGCTGTCACCCAGTTGGACATGTGGGTGCCAGGTTAAAGCCTCAGATCCCATAGAAAGTTTAAATTTGCAAGTACCCACTGTGTGTGTTGATCCAAGGCTGGGCTTTGTAGTCTGCCTGGTTACTCGCCTGAGCTCTTTCCTTGTGGCGCTCAGACCTTGCCCTGATGCTCAGACTACTTAGCTTGCCCGGATGCTCAGAGCAGGAACTGCTGCTCTGCCTAGCTCTTGTCAGAGCCCTTCCTCAGGAAAGGGCCAGCTCAGAGACAGGGCTCTTGGTGGCACTACAACAGGACATGAGTCCTGTGTGGCATCCACTGGATTGAATTTCCTGACAATAGTTGAGCTTGCAACAAACACTCCTTGGACATCATGCCTGGGCAGCTGAGAGTCCCGACAGAGGCTGGACTCTGCACCTCATTAGCTATTTCCACCCCATTTTCCAACCCTGTTGGGCCTCCTACCCTGATTTACCTCATTCTCTTCCTCATTGGCCTTATTATTTTGTCTCCATAAATAGAATATTATGCCTGGTGCATAATTTCTGGCCTTGAGCCTGTTTTCAGACTCAGAACTCACTGATAGAGGGAGAGACCAGGTTTCCAGTAAGAAGGACCCTGTAACACCATGGGAGGTGCACATGGTAATAATGTCATCTGTTCTTCTCTAAAAGAACCCGTGGTCATTTACTCAAGTAACAATACACCGAGGAAGGGGGACACAGGATGCAAGTGACATTAATACTCAGACTTGAAGTGTCATCAAAGCTATCCATTAGAGCAAGAGCATATTGGGGCCAGGTATTAAATGGAGGTCTGGCCCAGAATCAGAATCAGCTCATAGTGGCACTTAGCCAGTGGTCATTCCTCAGTCCCCAGATATATCAGTTGAATAGACATATTTGGTAGTTGGTACAATTCCATATTGGTTCCTTGGCAGATTGAGCTTTATGGTCTCTTGGTCAGCTTACCTATAGGGTAAGAGCCACCACAGTGGGGAAGGCCAAGTGGAAGCCTCTGAAGACACTAAGACAGCAAATCAGCAACAATATCTTACCCAGGGGAAGATGGCAAACAGTAGTGCCATCCTTAAACACCCAGATAACGCACAGGAGGTGTTCCCTATTTTATCTCTATTTAATTCACTAGTCTGACTCCTGCAAAAATCAGACAGATCCTGAAAGATGACACTAGATTAACACAAACTCAACCAAATGGAAGCCCTGATTGTGGCTACTGTGCCATATGTGGTATCTTTGCTAGGGTGCCTAGAATGCAAATCTGGCGAATACATTCTTTTCTGGCTGTGTCAGAAAGAGAATCTGAAACAGTTTATTGGAATAGACAATAGTTTATACTTATGGTCTTGCCTCAAGGCTATATTAATTTTTCCCCTCTGTCATAATGTAGTGTGAAGAGACCTGGACTTCCTAGATATCTTGCAGAAAATGACGCTGGTCCACTATATTGCTGACATCATGCTAATTGGACCAGAGAGCAAGAAGTAGTTAGTACATTAAAGGCCTTAGTAAGACTCATGTACTTCAGAAGGCTGGAGATAAACCCATGAAGATTCAGAGGTCTACCACTTTAATAAAATGTGTAGGTGTCTGGTGATCTAGGGAATGCCAGAAGATTCCTTTCAAATTAAAGAACAAACTATTGTCTCTTGCAATGATTTGAAGAAGGAAGCATAGCCCTGTAGGCCTCTTTGGGTTGTAGAGGCAGCATATTTTACACCTGGGAATACTTCTCTGGCCTGTAAACCAGGTGACAGGAAAGACAGCTGTGGGATCCACAGCAGAAAAGAACCCTGATGTGGGTGTAAGCTGTGTGCAAGCAGACTTGCCACTTGGACCACATAATCCAGAAAATCCTATTATTAGGGATGTCTGTAGCAAGAAAAAAATAATGCCATATAGAAGTTGTGATGAGTCCCAGTGAGAGAATTGCTATGTAGACCCCTAGGATTCTGAAGCAAGGTTGTATTGCCTGTAGCTGAAAATTAGTCACCTTTTGAAAAACAACTCCTGGTTTGCTACTATGCAAGGGAACCAGGAGACCGTGTCACATAACCTGCCCATCATGAGCTAGATACTGTCAGACACCCTTAATCTCAGGTCAGGCAAGCCCAGAATGAATCCATTGTAAGACAGAAGAAGTATATCTAGTACTGAAAGGCATTGTATGAGCAGAACCAAGGGTGCTGGATGAGTAGGTGGGGCAGACTGTCATGACATCTGCCACTGTAGCTCCAGAACCTCTCCCTTAATCCACACCTGTGGTTGCATGGAGGAATTCCTTAGGACCAGCTTTGACAGGCAGGCTGAACGTGGTTCATGGATACGTCAGCTGAGAATGGGAGTATGTGCTGAAATGGACAGTAGCTACACTGCAGCCCCACTCGGAGGAGGCCTTGAAAGGCAGTGGTAAGGGGACAGCCTTTTAATGGCCAGCGCTTTGGTTGGAGCACCTAGTTAACCACTTTGTGTGGAAAGGGAGGTTATTGGAGATTAGAATACATAAGGACTCAGAGGTAAGGCATGCCCAGCTGATCAAGAGTCTAAATGGAAAAACATTGCAAGATTGGGAATATGGAGGTTTTTGGATAGAGTGACATGAACAGATGAATGGGAGTGAGTATAATGTATCAGCATCTATCAGATGTTAAAGCCCACCAGGGAGCAGCTACAGAGAGACAAAATGACTTAGCCAGGTGATGTCAGCCAGCCTGTTATCAGCCACTCCAATCCTAGATATACAGAGTCGCCATGGTGGCAGAGATGAAGGCTATGCATGGACTCAACAGATTGGTTTCCACTCACCAAGGCTAATCTAGCTACTGTTACTGCCAAATGTGTAACCTTCCAGCAACAGAGACCAATGCTAAGTCTCTGATACAGCATCAACACTTGAGAAGACCAGCATGGCACTTGGTGGCAAGTTGACTACATTGGACCCCTGAAAGGGGCCGTGAGTCAAATGCCCTCTATGTAGCCCTGTGTCTTCGAGAATAAGAGTACATGGGTTTGGGAGCTAAGGGGTGGAAATAGGAGTATCCTTTCTTAGTATCACTGGCAGTGACACACTTGAGGAATTTGTGCTTCTTGTCTCTGCAGTGCTGGGCTCTGGAAGTTTAGAGGTCCTGGTTCCCACAGGGGAAGATTTCTACAAGAAGACACAGCAAGAGTCTTATTGAATTATGAGCTATCACTGCCACTTGGGCACTTTGGGATCCTTGTGTCCAGGGACCAGCAGGTAAGAAGATGAGTCATTATCTTGACAGGAGATAATTGACCCTACTTATCAGGAGGAGATGGGTCTGTTGTTCTATATTACGGGCAAGGAGAAGGCACCCAGGATATCTACTTGGGTACCTCTTGGCATTCATTTGCCCAATTTGAATGGTCACTGGAAAAGTATACCAACTCCAGCCTGAGAAGCGCAAGGTAACTAGGACCTCAGACTCATCAGAGATGAGGGTTTGGATCATGCCACAAGGTAAGCCACCGAGATCAGCAGAGG
The DNA here is from genome assembly GCF_000164805.1 of Carlito syrichta. Classification (NCBI taxonomy): domain Eukaryota; kingdom Metazoa; phylum Chordata; class Mammalia; order Primates; family Tarsiidae; genus Carlito; species Carlito syrichta. The sequence goes on from NW_007233059.1 coordinate 108,690, forward strand.
GTAAGTGAACCTGGACTGAACAGTAGAGGAGGGGAATAAGTATCAGATGTGGCCCTGGAACCCACTGCAGTGATGGGAAATGTTGTTCATCCAAAACCTTCCTTTTTGAGGTTTCTTCTGGGAAGAGAGGCTCCTGGAATCCTGGAAGCACTACTTCCAGAACTCACATGAAGATGTGGATGTGATCAGCGGATGGGTGGACTATGATAGATACTGACATGCTGCTTACATGTAATAGTTAAAAAATATTTTAATCTTCATTCTTTTGATGCAGTTAGACTTTCCCCCATATAACTGCTTGCCAATTAGATTTTTTATTTTATAAACTGTCTGTTCAGGTATTTTTTTCACTTTACCTGTAATCTTAGTGTTTTATCGACTTATGCAAACTCCTGACCATGAAATGATGTTAACTCTTTGTTAGATTTGTTACAACCATTTTCCCAGTTCTATGTCTGTCTCTTAATTTTGATTTTTAAAAAATGTTTGTCCATGTCACTGCATTTCTTAGGGAGGGGTGATGGCAATGCATTGGTGCCGGGGTGGATTATGAGTGATTCTTGATGCTGTGGGCTTAGCAGGGTCCTACAAACTGCAGCCTTCCTAAAGTCCCCACTCTTAGCCAATCCACAGAACTGGAACTTGGCTCTGACTTCTTGCTAATTATCACAATTCCCTGTGGTCTGGAGTCCTATCCTGAGTCTTTTTGGTTTTTTTAGGACTATAGGCACTGACAACTACGCCTGGTTAATTTTTTTATTTTTATTTTTGGTGGAGACAAGTTCTCGCTATGCTGCCCAGGCTGGTCTCAAACTCCAGGGCTCAAGTGATCTTCCCTCCGGGGCCTCCCTAAATGCTGAGATTACAGGCGTGAGCCATGGCCTCTGGTTGTGTTATTTTTAAAGCACGTGTCTAGAACTAAAATGACCCCTAGATGCTGGAGATCTCCCAGCAATGGCAGTGGTGCTGCATGGACCTAGCCGTGCCCTCTTGGGGTACATGGCAAGGAGAGTCGGAGGTCCAGGGCGGCTGGCGGGCCACAAGCTGTGGGTCTGACTGCATCCAGGGCTCTGGGTGCTCATCCTATCCAGAGTCTTAACCGTATGGACCTTCAGTCTAGTCCAAAAGGCCGGATAGCCAGAACCACTGACTCCCAGCCATGCTAGTGGGTGGCGCCCACCGAAACAGCTCTTTGGATATTAGTTGCACCCAAGTCAAGGCTGAGTTCACCACCTTCAACACTGCGCTGGTCAGTGGCTGTTCTGGTGCCACTTCCCCCTTGCCATGCTGGTCTCCTCTTCCCCACTGATCTGGCACCACGGATCTAGCCTGGATTTTTTTTTTGCTATGTCAAGTGAGTCAGCTGCTGTGGGTTCCACACACTTACCTGAACTTTGATGGGCTGCCATCAGTCCAAGCATAAAGGTCCTGGCAGGCTGTGCTGTTGTTTTGTTTCTCCTCTCGCCTCCTGAGCCCAATCCAGAAATCACCATCAGATGCCAAGAGGTATTCAATGAACTTTTCTATCAGTCTCTGTTCATCTTCAGATTCAATGCTGACCAGCTGGCCCCCATCCCTCCTGCAGGCTTCTTTGGCTTCCTCAAAGTTCAGTCTTCGAGAAGTATCATGGAAGTAAATGACTTTGTAACAAGGTCTCTGTGTCCCTCTACGGCACACCGGCTGCCCTAGAGAAAAAAGAAGCTGACCTGTTTCAGTGTCCCCAAAAGAGCAAGAATGCTTGGAGGCATCTGAATGAAGCTACCAGTGGACAGGAATTCTGATTACTCCCAGTTCTACGTCTGTCTTAATTTTGATATTTTTAAAATGCTTGTCCATGTCACTGCTTTTCTTAAGGAGGGGTGATGGCAATGCATGAGTCTTAATGCTGTGGGCTGAGCAGGGTGCAACAAATAGTCCCCACTCTTAGCCAATCCACAGAACTAGAACTGGTGGGGACTTCAGGAAGGCTGCAATTTGTAAGACCCTGCTAAGCCCACAGCATCAAGACTCACTCACACCCCACCCTGGTACCAATGCATTGCCATCATCTCTCCCTAAGAAATGCAGTGACATGGACAAGCATTTTTTAAAAATCAAAATTAAGAGACAGACATAGAACTGGGAAAATGTTTGTTCTGATTACATTGAAATGGGAAAATGCTTGTTATGACAGTTACCATGTCAGTTAGGGTTTCCAGAGCAAATTAATACCCCTTCCAAGCCGGGCTCGGTGGCTCAGCCTGTAATCCCATGCTTTGGGAGGCTGAGGTGAGTGGATTGCCTGAGCCCGCGGGTTTGAGACCCGCCTGGGCAACTTGGCGAGACCTCATCTCTACAATAAATCAAAAATTAGCCAGGTGTGGTAGCGCGCATCTGTAGTTCCAGTTACTTGGAAGGCTGAGGCGGAAGGATCGCCGGAGCCCAGAGGGTCGAGGCTGCAGTGGCTGGGAGCATGCCACTGCATTCCAGTTTGGGCGACAGAGTGAGACTCCAACTCAAAAAACAAACAACAACAAAAAAACTCCTTCCAGCATGAAGGTGCAATGGCTTCAACTCTGATGCCCACACTGTGTAGGGATACGTTTTGTTTGTTCCATGACAAATTCATGAAAAGCTGACATTTTGACTACCCTTTCAAAGAAATGGCGATATATGGTTTCACTTAAAAGCACACAGATTACACTTTCATTAGGGACTCTCAGGGTGGTGTGGCTCAAAGCAAGCATCTCTGTTTGTCCTTCAGGTAGGAGAGGCATTCTGAAGTCAGGCATGGGCTCCTTTACCCAGGAACCTTCTGCCTAAGCAGCAGTTCTGAGAATTTGATTAGTCTACGGTGTAAGCAGAAGTTAAGAGCATCAGGTCCATGGGTTTTCTGCTACTGAGTCAGTTCCCTGACCTAAAGACAACAGTTTGCGTTTACTGAACTCTTACTATGTGCTACAAACTATGGTAAGGGCTTTACATTTACATACGTTATTTATCTCACTTATTACATACATTATTTATCTCCACGACAATCCCCTGGTATAGACAGTGTTTATGCCTCACTTTACAAATGGGATCACTGAGGTTCAGAGAAGTTAAGTAATTTGGTTAAGGTCACATGGCTACCAGCATGGCCTGATTTAGAACCCAGTTCTATTTACAAAGTCATGCAGGTGGCTGGGCACGGTGGCTCAGTCTGTAATCCCAGCACTTTGGGAGGCCGAGGTGAGAGGATTGCCTGAACCCGTGGGTTTGAGACCAGCCTGGGTAACTTGGTGAGACCTTGTCTCTATAATAAATCACAAAAACTAGCTGAATGTGGTGGCATGCGCCTGTAGTCCCAGCTATTTGGAAGACTGAGGCAGAAGAATCGCCTAAGCCCAGCAGGTCGAGGCTGTGATGGCCGTGAGTTTGCCACTGCACTCTAGCCTGGGGGATAGAGTGAGACTCCCACTCAAAAATAAAAAACAAGTCATGCTAGTACCAGTGAACTGTACGGCAGTGTCCTCACTCCACCCCAGGGCTGACGCTGCACTGGTAGCCCATGTAATGCATCTCATCTGACCGACACCTAAAGGGCTGAAGACCATCTCAGATAAACAGATGGGATTCCACCAAGATAAACGAATGGGATTCTACTGAGACAATAACAAATCGTTCACCAGGACACACTGCCTCACGGGCGTCTGTGCTGAAACATTAGCCTCCCGAGGCCTTTGTTCAATCACCATTTACTGAGTGTAAGCTCTGTGCCTGGCATTGTGCTAGGTGCTGGGAGTACAGAAACAAATGCCAGTTGCTAGCCCACGGGAGCACATGGCGTATGTTTCTGGACCCAGATGTACAAAGTGAAAACCGCCTGTCAGCACGGGTGGAGTCCCCGGCAATGCAAAGGCCGGACCGTGGACTGTGGGTGTGAATTGCTGCCATGGAGCCAGAGGTAAAGGATTTTTGGTTTGAGAGCCTCTTCCCAGACCTTCTGGAATGTTCACATTTTCCAAACTTGTGCAGCTGTGCAGGGAGCCAGACAGCGTTCGTGACTCCAGACACTGTCCAGAATACAGGGCAACAGGCCACAGTCAGTGAACTACGTTATTCGTACTAAATGGGAAAACACACATACAGACCATCCAGAAAGCTGCAGCAAATCTTTAGTTTCTGTTTCTCCTCTCATCACTCATATAAAGAAATTCTCAGTGAGCAAGGAGTTATGAGTCCTGTATCCTCTCCCTTTTCCTGTCATTCTTTGGCTACTGACGCTAAATTGGGAAACCCTAACTAGACTGGTCCACCAGCAAATTAGGAGAGCTCAAAAGCTGGACATTATCTCAAGGAGATGTTCCCGAGAGGCTGTGGCTGATACTGGGGAAGGGGGAGGAGAACGGGGGGGCGGGAGGGCGGAGGAGGAGGGAGACCAGCTAGGCTTTTAGGAGTCCTTAAAGCTGGCTCCCAGCCAGGCAGCAGGGCAAAGGCGAATAATCCCCCAGGAACACCCCAGCCTGGCCACCAGCACAGCACACGCTGGAGCTGAATTTCCTGGCAAACCCCTACTTTTCCACGCTGACTGTCAAGGGAAAACGTAACACCTTTCCTGTACGGTCCAGCCTGGCCACACATCCCACGTTTGCCGGTGAGTGCCAGGGACAGCCAGGGCTGGAAGGAGGCCCGAGGGCCCAGCTGGTTCCCCTGCCTTCAGGAAGTGTCTCTCTCTTCTCATTTGCAGGAAGGGGAAGGGCGGGAGGGCCTTCTGCCCCCCGTGACCGAGGACGGAGCCCGGGCAGCCCGAACCCAAGCGGCCCAATTCAGGCTCCCTTGCTCTTGCCGCCTCGCGCCCCACCCCCGACCCGAAACCAACGTCAGATTCTCTAAAGCAGCGTCGCAAGCCGGGATGCCGGAGTGGAGAGATTCCCATTCTCCTCCGTCCCTCTTGGCCAGGCGGTCGGCGCCTGCAAAGGGGACCCGAGCAAAGGACACGGATATCCTCCCCCACGACATGCAGAACAAGAAGCCAGAGCACTGTACCTCCGCTGAGGTCCAAGTCCGAGGCTGAGGTGACACGACAGGAGGAAGGAAGCAGAGAGAGTCATTCCCGGAGTCGGGCCGGGCTCGTCCCGCGCGTGACTAGGGTCCTTTCCCGATCTCTAAGCGCGCTCATTCCAGGCGCTGGAGCCAGCCATTCTCCCCCCAGAAGTGACCGGGACCACTGGTTCCCACGGCACCGCCGACCCGGCATCCTTACCCCGCCGTCTCCGCGGCCGTCTCCTCGAGCGGGCGGTAGATGGGGGTTAGTTGGGGAGCCTGGCTCTCCGCGCTCACGGCAGCGGGCCGAGGGGGCGCGCCCCAGGGCAGGTTTGCCCACCGCCCCACGTCGCCTACGCCCCCCGACCCAGCCCCATAACCCCGGGCCGGGCACCGACTTGGAGCGTTCCGGGGCACGCAGGGAACCGGGCGGCCCG
>NW_007233059.1:114674-122403 GCF_000164805.1 Carlito syrichta
CCCGCCCCCTCGGAGCTTCCCAGGGCGATCCTGCGTTGACCTAGGGCGCGGGGCAGAGGAAGACCCCAGTCGGGCTTCTCCGGAATCTGATGCAGAGCGCGCCGCGTCTATAAACAGCCCGTCTCTACTCCCCGGGGCCACAGCCAAGTTCACCCAGCTGTGCGGGTGCAGCCAGAGGGAGAGGCCAGGCGCGGATACTTCTGCCTGGGGCTCAGGCCGTCCGTCCTGGCATTCAGGGCTACGCCTGAGAAAGGAATGGTCGATGCAGAGAACAGGTGTTCCAGCAGGCAGTGGGTCCACGGGCCAGGAAAGTATGGGACACCGCGAGGACAGCGTCCAGCGAGGGTGGCCGAGTTGGAGTTCTCGGGGCTGAACGGAGAGCAGCTTTCCCAGAAGCCAAAGGGTGTCCCAGATCTCAACACAGAAATGCTTCCGCTTTTTGCAGGGCACATGTTGGGAGGCGAGGCTGATGGTGGTGGAATTCAGCTTTGGACTGTAGAAGGGAGATAACTCCCCATCCCCAGCTCCCCAGGAAATAACGAAACTACTTCCTCTGGGAAAGTTTTCCTAACCAACTTAGCCCTCAATGAGTTCTCCCTCTTGTAAACTCCCGCGATAGTTGTGTTTCACATTGGCCTCTTATATATTCAAATAATGTGAGCCTGCTGTCCAAAGACTAAGGTACTACTTGCAGAAGGCGTTACTCGTTTGTCTTTTCTGCCACACGTTGCCGCCGTGAAGCGCAGCAGAGGCCCCATCTGGGCTACAGCTTCTGGATTTGGGTCCCAGCTCACTGCTTCTTCCCTACTCATCCTGCTTTTAAAAACGACAGTGAAGAAAGCAGCGATGCTTCTAAGGCCCGGAACCTTACAATTCTGGACCCACAGGCCTGGACACCGGCTGGGGGTGGGAGTTGGGTATCCGTTGTGAATATGGGGAAGCTCTGCTACTGCAGAAAACAGCAGCCTCAGAGGATGAGGCTCCGCCTTTAGGTAAATTCCTTTACAGCCCTACTCTGTGTCCCGATTAGAATGTCTCACACCCAACACCCATTCTTTCTAGAAATTCTTGGTTATCGAAACAATCAGAACGGAATGGTGAAAAGAAGCACTTGCGTTGGCATCTGATGTTCTGTTTCCAATCCTGCTTTTCTTCATTTTATGTCTCTGTGGCCTTTGACAAGTCCCTTTGGCTCTCTAGTTTCATTTAACTCTTGTTAATATCAACAGCTGCCTTAAGCATTTCACGAGGGTTTGATAAGGCAAATATGTATGTAAAAGCTAGGCACTTAATGTCAATGGAAAAGGATTCATTTGCAATATTACAACCTCTACTACAACTTTAAAAAACTGTTACGTTGGTCCAAGTAATTAAATTGTGTCCCACCTTCTCCTTTTAATGCCCTGGACATTGGTCCAGATGGACTTTGTTAGGGTATACAGTCAGCCAGCTGTGGTGGCTCACCCGTTACTGTGTGACTTTGCGCTCCCCTTACTAAGGAGACAGAATGTATTTCCCCACCCCTTGTCTTTGACCTTGTGTCTGACTTGTTTGGCCAACGGAATGAACCAAAGTTTCTGAGCCCAGACATGTGAGAAAAGTCCTCACATGTTCTGTGTGCTCTTCTACTTCTCTGCCACTCTGAGAGGAACATACCTCAGATATCCCACTGGGCTGTGTGTGTGTGTGTGTGTGTGTGTGTGTGTGTGTGTGTGTATCCCCAAGAGGATGATACACGGAGCAGAGCTGTCCTAGGTGCTGCAGCCTGAAGCAGAGTTGTCTGGCCAAGCCTAGCTCAGTCAAGGCCCCAGCTAACCTACAGAAGTGTGAGCAAAAAGTAAGTGCTGTTTTAGACTCCTTTGTTATGCAGCATTGTTGCAGCAATAGCTAACCATTACACCTGGCAATGCAGGGAGGTGTCACCAGGGAAAAGCTGGTTGCCAAGAAAGCTCACAAAGTGGAATTTTTCTTGGTCTAGGGTTCATGCTAGTCTGACATGCTTAAACCGAATCTAAGAGACTAATGTAGTCACACATTGAGAAATATAATCATCAGGTAAATTGATGCTTGCAGTGGCCTGTTGAGCACATACTCTCCCTCTGGGTAAAAAAGACTTCTCAGTGAACGTGGTGTCAGGATGAAGGGAGTTAGCGATATGATTTAAAAGTGTAGGCTTTGATAGCCTGCTATGTTCTTCTTCACAGTAGGGACCTATCTGTCTGAAAGACAAATACTTCAGTCTCATAGGGTACCTTTTATTCTTGATGGTGCTGCCATGGTACTGCCAATTTATAACTTTATATATTTCCCTTTTCTAGGCCTGACTACCTCCTTCCAAATATTTTTGTCCAAATAGTGTTGTGCTGGAAACTTGTAGCTGTCCCCTAATATCCATTTTCCACTTATTTTAGTGATAAAGGCCTTGAATTTCAACTAGGCATACATGTTGATTCCCCTCACACCACCTAAAGAATATTTCCAGCCTCCCTTGTAGCTTGATGTGTCCCTGTGGCTAAGTTCTGACCAGCGTGTCACCCACTCCTCTGTTGGCATGGTGGCTGGGAGCTATGTCCAGGGGTTCCAGGTGGAGGCCAATAGCAAAAGGAGTGATGGTCCTAAATAGAACTGCAACACTAGGGAAGAGTATCTAACCCTGAGTAGGACTGCCATGTGGACAATGCACAAAGGACACATCCTTAACCTTTCCTTTTCCGATATATACCAAGGGTAACGGCCCTTGAAAGTGAAGGAGGTTGACACTGGGATTCTATGCATGTGTGTAAAAAACAGTCATGTGAAGCCAGTTATTTACAGAACTAGAAGCAATTCATTGCTGACTTCAGACATGTTCCAGAAATAGAATAAACCAAATTTTGCAAAAAGGGATTTTTTTTAAAGCAAGAAGACTTTGAGTTTTCAGAACTGCCTTTCATTCCTAATTCCTTATTAATTTTTTTACTGGTGGTTTACAAGTGGTTTATAAAGTCCTTGTTTCTTGTGCATCTGATGTTCATACTATAGATCTAATATAGAAATTCTGGAAATAGCCTTCAGATGAAAACAAGATAAATAGGAGTTTGAGAATGTGTAAGATGAGAGAGGCTTACGGTGTGGGATTAAACACAGTAGTACCCAATAAATAAAATAGATATTCAATAACTGGTATAATTCATAGAAGTTTGCATATTTAACTTTTATTTCTTTGTCCATTTTAATACAAGTATTCAATAACTGGTAAAATTCTTGGAAACCTGCATATTTAATTTGTATTTTGTTATCTATTTTAACATTGTCAGTGATCTCAATTATCCTGATGCAAATGTAGACTATTTCAAAAGTGAAGACATAAGTAAGCCGTCCTCTACCATGTATCAAGCAAATTAGTCCAAGGCTTTGACTTCTTCTTGGTCTGCTTTATCTGACTCTGATATCTCCACCCTGTTGGTAGTAATATCCATCAATTTCAATACACAGAGTTCTGTAGTTGTGGACATGACATAGCATGAAAACAGCTTTTGAAAAATTCCCCAATAAAAATTCATGACTGTGGATTTTGCATATGAATTAGGTTTTGCAACCAAGTATAAACTTATATATGGGAGAAGTGGCTATTATACAGTGAAGTGAGATTTGAAGGGTATGTGAGTCTTTCTAGCCTCAATATATTTTGCTTATTCAACAGTCAAACCCCTGAGATTTCATCATTGTGAACTGATTTCTTTGGATTACCCCATTGTTCCATTTATTGAGCCTTATTTTTTTTTTTTTTTGAGTTGCAGTCTCACTCTGTCGCCCACACTGGAGTGCAGTGGCCGCTCCCGGCCACCGCAGCCTCGACCTGCTGGGCTCCGGCGATCCTTCCGCCTCAGCCTTCCAAGTAGCTGGAACTACAGGCGCGTGCTACCATGCCCGGCTAATTTTTGATTTATTGTAGAGATGAGGTCTCGCCAAGTTGCCCAGGCGGGTCTCAAACCCGCGGGTTCAGGCAATCCACTCACCTCAGCTTCCCAAAGGCAAGGGAATATAAGCTGAGCCACCGAGCCCGGCTTCGAGCCTTATTTTAAAAATGCAAATATTCCTTATTTCTGGGATAGATAATAAACATATTGCTACCAAAATCTTACTATGAACACACTTTCCAGTTCTTTCTTCCTGACAGAAGGGGACCTGGATTCTGCTAAGATCTGTTGAAAGAGGGATGGCACGGGGGTATCTGTGAATGTTAGGGGAATTTGGGGCAGGAAGGAAAGAATGGAGGGATGAAAAGGAGGACAAAGTTAAAATATTTTATAGTTGTGTCTAAAATATCCAGAAAATTTTTTAAAAGTTTGTAAGTTAATGTATAGTAGGAAAACATTATTTTCTAAATTAGCTAATATTGAAATATGAGGTTTTTTTGTTACACCTATTTTCTGATTTCCAATGTGCAGGCAGTGTGCCGGCACTTCGAGTGACCTGATTTCTCATGGAGCCTACCACGTAGTTATAGACAAAACTAACAAACAAAAAAGTGTAAAGTTGAGTAACTTGAGATAACGAGAGAGAAATAGTTATAAAATATGGGCGCAGAGTAGTGCATGATTATTTACCAAAAGAATGGTACAAACAGTAACTACGAGAATTTCGTAGGAAATGGATGTCACAGTAAAATAGAATGAAATTCAAGGCATCAGGGCGGAGGAAAGTTCATACACAAAAGGAATGCAGTAAGCATTTAAATTATTAAGATAATGATCTGTTCAAGCTGTGAAATCATGTTTTACTGTTAGGTAGATCAACATGAGTAGTTGCAGGAATGTTTTACAAAAATACTTGCCGAAATTGAAGGTAAACTAGGCTGGTCTGTAGCACTTTCATTCAATATTTGAATCAATTAAGTGAATCTTTTCATTGGGCTAGTTTTGTTTCATCCTAAGAAGTTTAGTCAAATCATCTGGCTAAAGAGCAAGAAATTAAGTTGCTGTGCATTAATGTAGATAATATAGCCAGGTGAGTAAATGAACCTTTCATTGTTTTTCAGAAGCTTAAAAAAATAGACATACTTATTTTTCTTTGAGAGTATTACTTTTTTTTTAAGAGGTGGGGTCTTGCCATGTTGCCTAGGCTGGCCTCAAAAATCTGATCTCAAGTAATCCTCCCATCTCAGTCTCCAGCACAAGTGGGAATATAGCCCACGCTCCATCACACCCAGCTAAGAGCATTCCTTTGATAACACGAAAGGGAGTTGACCTTGTATCAACAAGATGAAAATCAAAATTCAATTACTTTCTGTTCTCTAAATGTAGTATGAAAATCGATATTTTTCAAATAAATGCTGAGTTAGCCACATTGGCTTTCAGTCTTAATACAAAAATGGAGAGATTTCTTATTAGGGGTGTGTTAGTGATTAACTGGCACTGGCTGGTTTCCTTTAAACTCTCCTTGACCACGTTCCTAGTCCTATTTTAACATTATTCCAGGGACAAGGCTATCAATTCATCACTGAGAGTTTGCTACATGAACTTAGTTTTAGCGACCTTAGATATGCTCACTCAGAGCTGGTGAGATATAAGACTGGCTGATTTGCTAAAGAAGAGAGCAGATATGGGTGGGGGGAAGGGGAACCAGGAGGGAATGATGGTGGGTGACTATAGTAGCCTAAGATAAGAAGGGAGGAACAGAGGACGCGTGTAGAGCTTCAAGGCTAGTCTGCTCTTTAGGCCCCCCAACTGATGCTTGCATATTCCACAGATAGACAAGTGGGTATGCAGGCTTTACAACAGTGGGGTGGGTTTTTTTGAAGATTTGAGTGTAAAGGGCAAAAAGAAAAAAGAAGTGCTTCTCTACACAGGAAGTAAGAGGGTGAGAATAATTTTGACAGAAGTAAACTTACTTTGCTTTGTATACTTTGGCCTTCGGTTTATAAGGAAGGGAAATCAGTTCTTTCTGAAAAAACAGAAAATAAAAAAGGAAAAATTTTTACTTCTTGCACTGAATGAAATTTACTAAAAAAACAACTAAGGTAAAATCATCACAAAATTTATAACGACTAGCTTTTAATAAATTTTTTTTTGAGTTGGAGTCTCATTCTGTCACCCAGGTCGGAGCTCAGTGGCACACTCACGGCCACCGCAGCCTCAACCTGCTGGGCTCAGGTGATCCTTTCACCTCAGCCTTCCCAGTAGCTGGAACTAAAGGCGCATGCCACCACGCCTGGCTAAGTTTTTGATTTATTGTAGAAATGATGTCTCACCAAGTTGCCCAGGCTGGCCTTGAACTTCTGAACTCAGGCAATCCTCTCACTTTGGCTTTCCAAAGTGCTGGAATTACTGGCTTGAGCCACCAAAGACTAGCTTCTTAAATCTAGAAACTAAGGTGCTGTTATTATTTTTATTAAGTTTCTTTTTTTTTATTTTTGAATACTCTAGGCAAGATCAATCACTGTAAAACAAATATTAGCACAGAAGTAGCCCATGCCAATAGCCTACAGTTTAAAACATGTGAACAATACACTCCACTGACAATAATACTTCATTTATTATGCCAGCAGAGCTGCAAACTTTAGATATTTTGGTTTATCAAGGATTGCCAAATTATCTGATGTCTATACCCTGCCCCCTCAGTATACAGATGGCTCTGGACGATGGGTTAAGGGGTTCAACCTATAAAACCCCTGAGAATTTGCTATAGCCCATTCCTCCAAATATATTTATCCAAATGCCTCATTATTGTTCTCACCGAGATTCTTTCTTCTCTTTGTTTTCTTAAGAGTTGGAGAATCTCTTCTCTCGTTTTAGCCTGTTTAAAGCAAAAAAAAAAAAAAAAGTGGGTGAGTCTTTTGAATCAAGAATAAAGTCTTGTGCCTGTGGAAGGTAGAATCCTTCCATTTTTTTTGTGTTGGTAGAATTTTAATGTATTTTTTTCATGATAGATTTTATACTTTCCTTCTTGTCCTCAAATTCAGTTTTTATTCCAGAGAATGCTGCTTTGCAAAATAATTTGGATTCAATCCTAAATGGAAGGATTTTTTGGTCTCTCTCATAATAACTAACTTTTATTAAGACCTTAGTACACGAACTCTGTTAAGCGCTTCATAGACATTGTCATCATTTTCTTATAATGACTCAGCATTTTGACACTATGATTACTCAATTTTTCAGGCGAGGAAATAAGCTTAGTAAGGTTAAATAACTTACCCAAGCTATTTTTTTTTTATTATAAAGATGTGGGGTACAATTCAGGGTTAGGTATACAAACGTTGATTATGCAGGTACCCTTGTTGATGAGGTCTGCCACTCCCTCCCCTAGCAGTTTCGCTCAACTGCCAATCCCACCTCCCACTCCCTGGCAGTTTCCCACTACTGCCAATTCCTTTCTTATAGTATTATAATTGTTCAAGGTCCTCTTATGAGTGAGAATATATGATACTCTGTTTTGTTTCTGTGATAGATCATTGAGCATGATTGACTCTAAATCCATCCAAGTTACTGTGAAGTCCATATGTTTATCCTTCTTAATGGCTGAATAATATTCCATTGTGTATACATACCACATTTTTTTTATCCAGTGCAGCTTCAGTGGGCAGCATGGTTGGTTCCATGTTTTTGCTATTGTGAATAGAGCTGCAACAAACATATGTGTGTAGGTATCTTTTTTGTAGAATTATTTGAGTTCCTCTGGGTATATTCCCAATAGGGGAATTGCTGGGTCATATGGAAGGTCAATTTCTAGTTCTTTCAGAAATTGCCAA
>NW_007233059.1:122485-146547 GCF_000164805.1 Carlito syrichta
GTGTCTGTTGGCTGCCTGTATATCTTCTTTTGAGAAGTGTCTATTCATGTCTTTTGCCCACTTTTGAATGAGGCTGTTTGTTTTTTTCCTTTCGGCACATTTGAGTTTACCCAAGCGATTAAGTGGCAGAACTGGATGTGATGTAACTTCATTCGATGACAAAGTCCAAACTACTGCCCACCACACTACCTTGCCCCTAAATGGTAGCAAGATACAGGTTCAGCAGTCTCACAGTAGGCTACTACCTAAGTCCATGGTAAAGAGGGCTCGCTCGTCTTAGTTGCCTGCATACGGGAACATTGCCTTATTCTCTCATCTCCTTTCTCTAGCTTAGATATTGAGACATGCACATTCTCAGAAAAGTGTTCCTAAGTGTAAAAAATGAATCTAATGCGAGCAGGAGGATTTATCAACCTATAATCTATACAAATAGGTAAATACGGGTACACTTTTTTTCATAGACTCAATCAATATTAGAGTCAGGCAGAAAATTATATCTGGTGTTTAGTTTAAGAACAGAGGAAAAACCTGAGACTCTAACAAATAAAACTTGTGATTTCAAATGGCCAGATAAGAGGAAAGCAATTCTGTTTAGATTAAGGCTAGAATAAAAAAATAACAAGTGAGAATAAGATACAGATTTGGAATAGCTAGGTAAAAATTCCAATAAATTCATCTACATTTTTTGAGCACTGTACACTTTTCCTAGGGCTGCTATAACAAAGTTCTACAAATAAGGTGGCTTAAGACAACAATACTTATTGTCTCAAAGTTCTGGAAAGCCAGAAGTCTGAAATTTAGGTATCAGTAGAACCACGTTCCCGCTGAAACCTTTAGGGTTTCCTGGCCGCTTTCTAGTGTCTGGTGGCTTGCTGGCAGTCCGTGGCATTATTTGGCTTGCGTGGCTCCCATCTCTGCCTTGGCTGTCACATGGCATTCTCCCACTGTGTCTCTCTTCACAAGGTCATCTTCTTATGAGGACTCTAGTCATATTGGTTTAGGGGCACACCCTACTCCAGTATGGTCTCATCTTAACTAATTTCATCTGCAAAGCCTCTATTTCCAAATAAGGTCACAATCTGAGGTACTGAAGGTTAAAACTTCAATGTATATTTGGGGGTGGGTGGGGGACATGTTTTAACCCGTAACAAGCATCTTATGATGTAACATTGCTGTGCTAGTGGCTGAACAAACCGTAATTCCTGCCTGCAAGGTGACTGCAGACTTACAGAGAAAAAGACAAGGAAATAGTTTCAAATGTACTATGATGGAGTTAGTAAAGGGTGTAATTAAAGTACTGAAAATCAAGGGCCCTTAACTATGACGTGAGTGTCTGTCGGGTGACGGTTGGGACTCATAAGATGACCCAGACGGGTCGGGCTCGGTGGCTTAGCCTGTAATCCCAGCACTTTGGGAGGCCAAGGCGAATGGATTGCCTGAGCCTACAGGTTTGAGTCCAGCCCAGGCAACTTGGCGAGACATCATCTCTACAATAAATAAAAAAATTACCCGGGCACAGTAGCGCACACCTGTAGTTCTGCTACTTGGAAGGCGGAGGCTGAAGGATAGCTGGAGTCCAGCAGATTGACGCTGGGGTGACCGTGAGCATGCCACTGCACTCCAGCCTGGGCGACAGAGTGAGACTTCAACTCAAAAAAAAAAAAAAAAAAAAAAGATGACCCAGAGGAAGTGATGTCCATGCTTAGACCTGAAAAGTGATAATCGCCAGATAACAATGGAGACAAGATAGGGAAGAAAGCTTTTGAGGCAGGCAGAAGGAACAGGGTAGACAAAGCCCTAAAAGCTGCTGCATTATCAGGTAGTTCTTCATGGTTTTTCCCTGTATCTGATAACTCAGTTGCAAATGGAGCTAAAAGCCTCAGGCATGATCCACCCAGACATAGGAGAGGAGGAGCCTGTGCTGGGCAGTTGTAATCAGCATCTGGGCCAGGCAAACTGGGTGCCTAGGCTTTGCATCATTCTGTTCAAGTCCTATGAATCTTGCCTTTTATAAGCCTACAAAAGTTTTAATTGTATTTATTTGGGGATAGAATTTCTACTTTTTCCTTGAGTTTTAGGCATCATATGTCACAGTTACTGAAAAAAAAAATGTAGGGTATTTTTGAGAACTAAGCTAAGTTTCACAATACTTCTTGACTTGACATTGAATGAATAAGATGATGTCTGTAGATAAAGACCTAGGATATTTACAATGTAGGTATTCAGTGTTATTTCTTTTCCAACTTTTCCATTACACACGTACTCAATTGGTAATAACTGCTCCTGTATTGTGGTTACACAAGCACTTTATACCTTTATTGCTGTATTGATCGTACTTTTCCTGCTTTATCTCTTAGCAGCTACCGAGTCTCTTTCAGATTCTTGCTCATCTTTTTATCCTTCCTTAGAGCTTAAGCAGTGCTTTGTATATGAGACTCAATAAATTTCTGTTGAATTGAATCGAGTCATAATGTATGAATGCAATCATTGTACTGTTTAATCCACCATTATTAGCTTAAGCAAAAAAAAAAAGTTTTAGAAAGTGAAATTATACAATGGGTAAGTTTAGTTCTTAAACTCCTCTATGAACAAAATCATATGATTATTTTTCATGCATCTATTGAGAAACCATAGACAAATTATACTGCCCTATGTTTCTAATGTAAAAGATAAATATTTAGTAACAAGGTTCAAAAATAATAGTAAAATAAGAAATGTATTCATTTATTTTTTCCTTTGGGTTCAGATGTTTTGTTATAATGGATTTTAATACCTAACCTGTTTTAAAATATCACATAATGCACTAGAAACAAAGATTTCAAATGTGATTTGATTTCCTCTTGAGTATGTTTCCTGGGAATAAGTAACAAAATTACTACAAACAACTGTGTCATGTAAACAAAAATGTTGTGCACTAGTCTGAGAAATCTCTGCCAGGAAAGCTAAATATGAATCAGTGGTAAGAGAAAATCCTTACAATCTGTTTTATTAGTAAGAAAGAGTAACTTACTTGTTAATTTTGTAACAACAAAAAATGTCTCATTTCTATTTATAGTGCTTTGGTTGGGTTCATTAATGGAATTTTCTATGTATAAGATATTTTAATAATTTAATTCTTATTTATTATATTTATTTATTATTTTTTGAGTTGGAGTCTCACTCTGTTGCCCAGGCTGGAGTGAGTCTGTGCTGGGCAGCCCATGGCCACCACAGTCTCGACTTGCCGGGCTCAGGTGATCCTTCCACCTCAGCCTTCCAAGTAGCTGGAACTACAGGTGTGTGCCACCAGGCCCAGCTAATTTTTCTTGATTTATTGTAAAGAAGAGGTCTTGTCTAGTTGCCCAGGCTGATCTGGAACCTCTGGGCTCAGGCAATCTTCTCACCTTGGCTTCTCAAAGTGCTGGGATTATAGGTGTGAGCCACCATGCCCAGCACCAATAATTTAATTCTTAAAACAATACTATAAGGGGGTGAGAATTTTATTTATTGCAATATTGAATATTTACTTATAGCTACACATTTTGCTTAGTTATACTATGCCTGAAAAAATAAATTATGGAATAAAATTGGCAATCAGGATAATACATACATTTAATGTCTCATAAATGGTTGATGAATTTTAGTGTCACTTCAAGAGTTACATTGCTTAAGTCTCTCTCTTTTGCTTTTCAGAGCCAAACACCTTGGTTGGCAATGTGGATCAGTGGAGTCAAATACATTTGGATTTTAATCTCAATCCTGCAATGGAATGAATGGCAAGTACTATACTAACTCTCCCTCCTGATTCTGAGGCAGGGTAGCTAGCACAGGTTAGGTGTAGATAGATACATTTCTTGTAGGCAAGTTTTAGAAATTGTCCAGACATCCTGTTGGCAGGATGTGAATTCAATGTGGACTTCCAGTCTACCCCACCCCCTCAGCTCGCTAAAGGAAAACTCCATCAAGGTGGTTCCCAGACTGGGAACCAAAAAGCCTTAGGAATGATAAGACCACCCCTTCACCCATCAGAGGCAGAGAGATGGGAGCAGATATCCCCGCCTACTCATTAACATATTAATCACTGGGTATAACAGGCAGTTTGCAAAAAGCAAAAAAGTTGGGTTTTCTTTCGCCCATGCCAGCGCTGGCATGTCTTTCTATCTTTCTCCTTTTCTTTCTTTAATAAACTTTGTTTTAAAACTTTGCTGGCCACTCTAAAATTCATTTTAGGGTTGAGTCAAAGAGCCCAAGAGTTTTGCATCACACCTTACTTGGCATCAGTTCCTCCTTTCCTCCCTCTAACTGTATAGTACTCACTAACTTATAGGTTAGAGGTTTGTGATCTTGGGTAAAACAAAGAATCACTTCTCTGAGTCTTGGGTTTCTCATCTGTGAGGAAGGCTGTTGCAAAGATTGAAGATAATGCACAAACTGCTTCAAGTAATGCATGGCATACAGTGAGCATTTAACAAATGGTAGCTATTATGACACTATTATTATCAGAGGAAATTTTTCTTTCAATGCTTCCCAAACGATGAAAAGGGGGGAAAAGCGGAAAGATAGATTGTCCACCTTCTGTGTACAGACAGGCATAAAAGAATTCTAATGACCTCTGATCTACAGGTTAGTTAAGGAATACAGATGGAGGGAGGAAAGAAGAAACAAGGAGAAATATCTAAATATTATTTGTTATTAAGTATATGGTGTAAATTCCTCTGTCCACATTGCCACCCAGGGTGTTTGGTTCTAAAAAACCAAAAAGAGAGAATTAAGCAATTTAACTCTTGAAGAGACACTAAAATTCATTAATCATCTATGAGACATTAAATATTTACTTATTGTTCAAATTCTCCACAGTTAAACTTTGGATGGGTGTGTGTGTGTGTGTGTGTGTGTGTGTGTGTACTATATACTATCAGTATATATATCCAAGAATATATATCAGTCATAATCCAAGAAAAAAATGCAATTTCTGTGTATATATCAGTAAACAATAGACTTTAGAAGAAAGGCCCTTTCTTCTCAAAACCTGGTTCTCATACAAAAATTGCAATTCTTTCTTGGATTATGACTGAAATTTTTTGAATGAAACATTCATCAAAAATAACAGTGTGGCTGGGTGTGGTGACTCAAGCCTATAATCCCAGCGCTTTGGGAGGCCCAAGCAAGAGGACTGCCTGAGACCAGGAGTTCAAGACCAGCCTGGGCAACTTGGCGAGACCTTGTCTCTACAATAAATAAAAAAATTAGCTGGGTTTGGTGGTGCCTGCCTGTGGTTCCAGTTTCTTGGAAGGCTGAGGTGGAAGAATCGCCTGAGCCCAGCAGGTGGAGGCTGCAGTGGCCGTGAGTGTGCCACTGCACTCTAGTCTGGGTGACAGAGTGAGACACTGACTCAAAAAATTAAAAACAAAACAAAAAAACAGTGTTTATTTCTCTGATTACCTACTTACATTACCAAAAGAAATTTTCTCTTGACTACCATAGTATGAAAGCTGAATTACTGAGCAGAATTTTAAAAATGTCTTAGAAGAGTAGTGAATTGATTCCAAAATCAATTTTTTGCTTAGATATTTGGCAATCATCCCCACACAGGGAGGATCAAGAAACTCTTGAAGCCAGCACGGAATAGTAGTTATGCCTCTTAACTCCATTGACAGGGGCCTGGGTTCAAACCCTGACTGCTACATTTTAGCTGTGTGACCTTGAAAAAGCCACAGGTTTCTGCTTTCTCATCTGCAGACTGATGGTAATCAAAATGCTTTCAGCGGAGTTGTTCTCAGGATTAAATAAGAATGAATAAAACACAGTGCATACAGCATGTAGTTAGTTCTCAAGAATATTATTATACAGAAAAGGAGCAGATGGTTTGAAATGAAAAAAAAAAAAAACATGAAGAAAATAGACTAAGAGGTACTGGGGGAAATATTTTAACCCAAATGAAAATTAAAAACATTTTTTGGCTGGGTGTGGTGGCACATGCCTGTAATCCCAGGACTTTGGGAAGTGGAGGCAAAAGGATTGCCTGAGCCCAGGGGCTCTAGACCAGCCTGGGTGACATAATGAGACCTCATCTCTAAAATAGATTAACAAAAAATTAGCCAGGTGTGGTGGTACGCTTATAGTTCCAGCTATTTGGAAGGCTGAAGCAGAAGGATCACCTGAGTCCACCAGGATGAGGCTGTGGTAGCCATGATCATGCTGCTGCACTCCAGCCTGGGTGACAGAGTTAGACTCTGACTCAGAAAAAAAAATTCTTTAAAAGTTTTTTCCTTTCCAACTATACTGCCCTTCAAAAGAGGATTGGATAAAAAAAAAAAAAGTGGTACATAAACACAATGAAATATTACACAGCCATAAAGAAGGACAAAATTAAGAACTTCACGCAACTTGGATGGACTTAGAATCTATAATATTGAGTGACCTAGCACAGAAACAAAGAACTGAGTATCACATGTTCTCACTCATAAGTGGACCGTAACAATTATGATAATACTATATTATAATAAGGAAACGATTGGCAGTAGTGGGAAACTGCTGGTGGGGGACTGGGGGGAAGGTGGGATTGGCAGTAGTAGGAATCTGCCCGGGGGGGGAACACCTCATCAACAAGGGTACTTGCATAATGAACATTTATATACCTAACCTCGAATTGTGCCCCACATCTTTAAAATAAAAATTTATAAAAAATAAATTATTTCTATTAAACATAAACACAATACACAAGAGAGGAACCCCCCCCAACCTGGAATTATCTTTGGAGGGTGGACCCCTTGTAGTACACTTGGAATTTGCTCCTCTGGATCAAATGGTCAACCAAAGTTTTTATCTGGAAGTTTTGAGAAGATTGTGTCTTGATTTGCGGAAGAAGTGTCCCTAGTTGTGGCAAACAGGTGATTGGTTCTTCTGCAGTGACAATGCACCTGCCTACCCCGTGCTGAGTGTTCAGTTTTTGACCCAAACTGCCATGACCCCTGTGGTCCACCGTCACTATTCACCTGATCGCACCCTGAGCAACTTTTTGTTTTCCCAGATGAAAAAAGTCCTCAAAGAGAAACGTTTTGATGTGGAAGAGGTGGAATAAAAAATAGCAGGAGCAGTAAAAGGGCATCAAAATCATCAAGCTCAAAAACTGTTTTGAGCAGTTGAAAAGGCATCTTGAGAGGTGTATTACATGAAATAGAGAAGACTGTGAAGGTGACTGAAGTTTAAACATGTAAGAATAAATACATAATTTTTAAAATAAATAAATTCTGTTTTTTGGGGGGAGATTTCCCCTTGCCCCCTCGTACTTTGGAAATAAAAAAGCATACTTCTAAATAATTCATGGGGCAAATCAGGACAAAATTTTAAAATACTTAAAAATGGAATAATAGGCCAGGCTCAGTGGTTCATGCCTGTAATGCCAGCACTTTGGGAAGCCAAGGCAGAAGAATCACTTGAGCCCAGGAGTTCAAGACCAGACTGAGCAATGTAGTAAGATCTCGTCTCTACAAAATAATAATAATAATAATCATCATCATCATCATAATGATAATAATTAGCTGTGCGTGACGAATGCCTGGAGCCCTAGCTACTTGGAAGGCTGAAGTGACCAGATCACTTGAGCCCAGGAGGTCAAGGCTACAGTGAGCCAAGATCATGCCACTGCACTCCAGCCTGGGTGACAGAATGAGACCCTGTCTCAGAAAAAGAAAGGAAGGAAGGAAGAAAGAAAGGAAGGAAGGAAGGAAGGAAGGAAGGAAGGAAGGAAGGAAGGAAGGAAGCGAATACTATATTAGCTTATGAGATGTGGCTAAAACAGAACTTTAAAGGATATTTATAACCTTACATTCTTATATTAGAAAAGAAATAAAATGGAAAATTAAGAAGCAAAGTGAAAAGGGAAGGAAGTTAGAAGAAAAAAGAGAACTAACCCAAAGTTGAAGGAAAAGGTAACAAAAATCAATTACGGATAACATAAAAAGTAAAAATATGATAAAGGATAATAAAGCCAAGTGTCAGTTTTTTGAGAAGACTATTAAAATAAAAATGCTTTGGCATAATTACCTATGAAAAAGTACAAATGATTATAAATGAAAAGGGGTTATAACTAGAGTTATAGCAGAAATTTTTAAAAAGATGATTAAAACCACTATGAATTCTTTACACCAATAACGCTTGAAGATGTACATGACATGGGCAATTTCCTAGAAAAAACAACTTACCAGACTGATTCAATAAATAACAAATAGATCCATTCATCCATCCAAATGCAAAAACAAAGTAAACGAGCAAACTTCACCTAGCCCGCTTATGCAGAAGAGGATCATCTTGATCATCTCAACTAAGTTCAGTTACCATTTAGCTGATCAGTTGGGATTATCTTGGGTTAACTGGGCTTTCATTGTTGTACTATGTACCATTTTTGCTAATGCCTTGGCTTCAGTAACTTAGCCTTTTTCTAGGCTTCCAAGAACTGCCACAAAGGTGTTTTGGCATATTGAAAATATTTCTTTCCCAGTTGATTTGCTTAATAGGGTTCTGGTTGAGAATACTTCCAAACTTTCAGAATCATCATGATATTCACCTCTTAAATCTATACTTTTAAAGCGAGACATTATGATAAATCCAATTACTTTTAATTTCCATGCAAAGGGTTAATTAATTTTGTCCACATATTTTTGCTCTGTGGTTGAAATTTCAAAATATATCTTCAGTGATAATTTTTCTTTTTGCAGGTGACAACTTAAAATACGATTAAGGGAAATAGTATGAGTCTCATTTGAACAGTATGGACAAGTCAATCTGAATTGTGTCTTTCAATCAGGATGTTGATACTTAGGTGACCATGCATTTAGTAATCTATTGGTCATCATTTGAGATTTATCACTTTAGTCAAAGCATTTCCATTTAATGCTAAAGCTTATTTTATATCACTTTAGTCAAAGCATTTCCATTTAATGCTAAAGCTTATTTTATATCTGCTAACATTTTCTTTTTCTTTCTTTCTTTCTTTTTTTTTAGAAAGTAGGATTTGTTGAGAAGACAGAAAAGCTCTCACAGTGGGAAGGAACCTAAAGGGTTGCCCCATTTTATTTTCAATCAAGGGTTAAAACAAAAAGAAAAAAGGAAAGCAGAAAAGATAAAAGCAAACTTTCATGGAGTAACTACTAGGTTTCAGGCCTAGTATAGATTCTTTTTTTTTCTTTTGAGTTGGAGTCTCACTCTGCCATCCAGGCTGGAGGGCAGTGGCATGCTCTCGGCCACTGCAGCCTTGACCTGCTGGGCTCAGGCGGTCCTTCTGTTTCAGCCTTCCAAGTAGCTGGAACTATAGCCACGTACCACCATGCCTGGTTAATTAAAAAAAAAAATTTATTGTAGAGACAAGGTCTCGCCAAGTTGCCCAGGCTGGTCTCGAACGCGTGGGCTCAGGCAATCCTCTCACCTCTGCCTTCCAAAGTGCTGGGATTATAGGCATGAACCACTGCATCGAACCTTGTATGGATTCTTTACAAGTTATCTCATTTAATCTTCATAGCACAGTGAGGTAGGCTTTGTCATTGCCTCTTTACAGATAGAAGGAATTCAATTACATAAAAGTGAACAATTTTGCTCAGGGTCACTTAATTAACTAGTGACTGGCGGAGCCAAGGACGTAAACCCATTTCCAGTTCTGTTTGACTCTGTATCAAATGTTGCTTTTGCTACACGTCTTCAAACACACACGAGAGATTCTGGAACACACCCACACACACATGCACACACACATGCACACACACACCGACAGAACTCGATCTCCATTTTCATTTTGAAAATGGAGAATTAATTAGGATTAACCCTGGTTGAAGAAGATAAATATAATCTCTGTTCTCACAGAAGAATTTACATTCTAGTAGAAAATGTGTGATATGACAGCGGGGGAGCTGATCCAGTTTGGGGTCAGTCTTGATGGAAGTTAATTTACTTACTTGGTGGTATCAAGTAGCACTTTGCAAAAAGTGGCTACAGGGTAAGGATAGTCGAATTACAGTGGAGCTTATAAACTGATGTGCTTTCCAAGGTCTTATTTAATGTAAACTAAATATTCATGATAGGAGTTTTGATTATAAGTTAGCTATAAAATGGGAATTACATTCAAATTTAGATTATTACCCAAGCAGAGATTGAGAACATTATGATTTTTATGTTCTTGAGGCTCCAGAATTTAATTTTTAATTCTATCCCAATGATTGGGAGTAAACAATTCTATAGGAGTACTAGGGAATT
Source organism: Carlito syrichta (assembly GCF_000164805.1). Lineage (NCBI taxonomy): Eukaryota > Metazoa > Chordata > Mammalia > Primates > Tarsiidae > Carlito > Carlito syrichta. Next base: position 132,710 of record NW_007233059.1, read on the forward strand.
TCAGTTACTATTTTACACAGAATCTTATTCCTCAGGGGGTTCCATTTCACTTCTATGTTACAAATGCAATCTTGAGGAAGGCAAGAATTATGATGGGCTTCAGGTAAAACTATTTGACAGTAAAAAATATCTCATTTGGGCTTGATTTCAAAAGGTAGTGGCTCAGCCTGTAATCCCGCGCCTTTGGGAAGCTGAGGTGAGTGGATTGCCTGAGCCCGCGGGTTTGAGACCCGCCTGGGCAGGTGAGACCTCATCTCTACAATAAATCAAAAAATTAGCCTGGCGTGGTAGCGCGCGCCTGTAATTCCGGCCACTCGGAAGGCTGAGGTGGAAGGATCGCTGGAGCCCGGCAGGTCGAGGCTGCGGTGGCCGGGAGTGGCCACTGCACTCCAGTCTGGGCGACAGAGTGAGACTCCAACTCAAAAAACAAAACAAAACAAAACAAAAAAAACAAAAGGTAGCCTATACCCTTTTGCTTGTTGATTTTGATAGCAGAATGAATGCTTCAACTATGAATTTACTCTATCAATTTACTATCATTCCCTGGGCCTATTAACTGAAATCTGCTGTGTAGCTTCTACAACTGCTGTGTAGCAAATTTATATCTATTATAATAATAAGACACAACTGTTGTACTGCAAATGATATACTATACACTTTAAGAGATAGGCTAAAAGACTTTCTCTAGCACTGTTCTGATTTTAAAAGATAGATCCAACTGCAGTAATCTGTGGGAGTGGATGGAAGATGTTATAGGATTATTTATCAGAGAAAGGAGGAGTGATGACTCGCAGAAAAAAAGATGTGGATCTCAGCACCTTTCCATACCTCCTGGAAATGGCTTGATCCTGGCTCACTTTCTAGCTCTAACATATATAATTTTTATTTAAGAAGTAACAGCTTACTAAAATGAGAAAAACATATCAGTCCTTACATAAGAGGGAGTCAATACAATTTTTTCTTAAATGCGGACTTCAATGAAGTATAAATTTATCTGTTGGGGGAAGAAAAAAGTGTATTTTTTTTTGGTTTTCGCTTTGATGCATATATTTTCTTAGGTCTATTACACATACTTTAATGGAAGATAAGTAATAATTGCCTGAAGAATGTAGCTCTTACTTTAAAACATTCACACAAAAAAATGCATGCAGGGCAAAAGCATAAGTGATTTTTAAAAAAATGCTTTAATATCGTGTTAAAAGGCACTTATTTCAAAAAAGCAATCAGTGAGGTTTGAATTTTCATGTTGAGAAAAATATGAGCACAAGATGAGCACCATTTTAAATTCAATAAAGTGTACATAGAGAGGGTGCCAAAAATGTATACACATTTTAAGAACAGAAAACACTGTATTAAAATTGTAATACTCAATATATACCGATAACAAAAGAGGAATTACAAGTCACATTTTACTTTTGTGATTGCAAGAGGTGCTCAAAGTGGTTATCATCGGTGTCCAGACGCTTCTGACTACAATGAACTAAAAATAATACGTAGATAATATCTTTTAAAATAGGTATACCTTTTTTGGGGCGCCTCTGGTATATTTGGGATACTTCTCTCTATCTGATTGCATTACATGCTATTTGATGATCCAGTCTGCAATAATTATCAAAGCTTGTCCTTAGCAAACAAAAGCCCACTGAGTCTTTAAGATTTTCATCACGTTGATGGTTATGCAGATCTGATCATTACGGGTGAATAGTATGTGTGAATGGGACTGACCTTATCTTGCAGATGTGTCTTTCCTGTGCTGCCCACAAAGACTTAAGAAAGAGAAGTTAAGGTTCCCACACAGATAACTCTTGAACTTCTTCTCTGGCCCTTATCTAGCTTTTGAGTTTCTAGCCCGAACATTCACAGGTCTATTTGACTGCCCCACCTGCTTATCTCAAAGGTACCTCAAACTGGATAGATCCAAACTTTTAACCCCTCCTCCCAAAAACTCCAACCTGGACCTTCATCTTATGCTTCTTGTTTCAGAGAATGACACCATCCATCCTGGTGTGTAGCCAGAAAACTGGCTTTTGATACCTTGCTATGCTTCGCCTTTCATAACAGGTATATAACCTGAGTGCTAGTTACTTTAGTTCCTAAATATCTGTAAACTCTACTCTTCCTCATCCCCCCTGCACTGTCCTAATCTAGGTCACATCACCTCCTGACTGGAGTTTTGCAGTGGCCTCCAGTCTGATTTTCCCTTTTCTGCTCTGGTCACTTTCAATGCATTTTCCATATGACAAGTCTCCTGATTCTTTTCCAGCAAATCTGTTATTATCAATCCTAGTTTAAAGCCCTTCAGTGACTTCTCATTGTTTTTACTATGGCCTAATGCATTACCACATTGATCATTCAGCTTCTGAAGTGAGCTGTGCCTGTTCTCAGCACAGGGCCTTTGCACATGCTGTTTCTGCTGCCTAAAATGCTCTCCCAGTGCTCCTTCCACACCTTCCTTATGGCCTATTTAATGCCCATTCTTCCTCCAAATCTCAGCTAGTTAATCTTAGTAGAAATCTTCCCTGATTCCCTTGATTGGATCAATACTAGCCTATTAAATGTTCTCCTAACATGTGTAATTCTTACATAAATATTTCTCTCCCTGATTAGACTGTAAGTTTCATATGAGGGCAGAGTTTGTGTTTTTCCAACATTATTTTTGTATGTTGTTGTTCATTGTTGTGCTAAAGTGTATAGTACAATGCCAGGCACTTAGAAGTGCTCAAAACACATTTGGTGAATGAATCTTGCACAATTCTTCCAAATCAAATTCTCCTAACTTTTGGGCCCATGATTCACCTTGCCGTTTATGACTTAGCTTGGCTCTTCTTGGTGGAACATGACATTGCCTTTTCAGTTTTGACCTCAACTTGCCTCGATCTTTTTTTTTTTTTTTTTGAGTTGGAGTCTCACTCTCACCCAGACTGGAGTGCAGTGGCCGCCCCCAGCCACTGCAGCCTCGACCTGCTGGGTTCCGGCCATCCTTCCGCCTCAGCTTTCCAAGTAGCTGGAACTACAGGCGCACACTACCACGCCCGGCTAATTTTTGATTTATTGTAGAGATGAGGTCTTGCCTGCCCAGGCGGGTCTCGTACCCACGGGCTCAGGCAATCCACTCACCTCAGCCTCCCAAAGTGCTGGGATTACAGGCTGAGCCACCGCGCCCGGTTCGATCTCTTTTTTAAGTCTACAGAGTTTTCAGTTGCTTCTGGCCAACATTCTGTAAATTCATCTTGGTCCCATGATTTCAGTGCAGGACCCCCACGTGTCTGGAGTAAAACCTAGACAATGTCCAATTCAGTCTCACACATACAGACTAATGTCTACGCCTACACACATTTGTTTTATCTATTGGCAGCATTTACGGTCAGAAACCCCAGATAGCGCAAAGGTAATATATAAAACATTGTACGCACAGTTAAGAACTATCTTTTGTTTCTGTTTTTAGTTATTCAGTGCTCTAAACACTTATCCTTTATTATATAAGCTTCAACACTTAAATATTCTATCCCAAATAACTTCCAAGTTATTTCTAATGAATTACTGTTACAATGAAAATATGTACACTTTTCTTTAAAAGTTATTTAACAGAGTTTATATCAACAATAGAATCCGCCGGGCATAGTGGCTCATACCTGTAATCCCAGCACTTTGCAAGGTGGAGGTGACAGGATTGCCTGAGTCCAGGGGTTCAAGACCATCCTGGGCAACTTGGCAAGACCTTGTTTCTACAATAAATAAAAAAATTAGCCGGGCGTGAACATTGAGTGCACCTGTGGTTTCAGCTACTTGGGAGGGTGAGACAGAGGGATCATCTGGGACCAGCAGGTCAAGGCTGCAGTGGCTGTGAGTGTGCTGCACTCCAGCCTGGGTGACAGGGTGAGACTCCAACTCAAAAAAAAAAAAAAAAAAAAAAATCGAAAACAATAGAATCAACTGTTTGTACATTGATTTTTCAACAATATTTTTTTGCTTGGCAAAAAACATCAAAACAACCACAGTTAGATCAATTTGTTTGCCTCATATATTGATGACTCTGAACTAGTTTTCTGGGTATAGTAGTAAGAAATGACACAAATGTTTAGCAATGTGATTGGGTTGGGGGGAGGATAAATGCTTATATGACTTTTCTTTCTTTCTTTTTTGGCCAAGCCTCTCTTTTGCATCAAAGCTCTAGTATATGGAATATTGTCTTGTACTCTGAGTTCCATTCTTAGTCTCAACTCCTTGTCTAGCATTCCAGACACTCTGGGACAGTGGTCTGCCTTATTTTCCACTCCTGACCCTACATTTCAACTCCCACATCAAGGTTCCGTGCCGTATGTGCTGTGAAATCTTGGCACTGTTTTTAAACATCCATCTGTTTATTTTTTTCTGGGATCATTTCCTTTAGAGGACATACAATGCTTTGCTCAATGACTGTGACTTTCTTCTGTGACCTACAGACTACAATAGACCTCCACTCTCATCTGCTGCTGCCACATCCTTTTGCTCAACTAACTACATATCTGCTTGGTACCTATGTGTCTGTGAGGCCTTGGTTAATCCTACTCTGGCCTGGCCTCCTATTACATGAATATCTCATATGACATCTAGCTCAAGGAACTGGGCTATCGTGCAGGATCACGGTCCAGACAAGTGAGGTCATCTATTCCTTCAGAAGCATTAATGTGGTAAGTCAGGAGGTCACCTGCTATTTGTCAGACCCTGTGATTATAAAGTCAAAAGAACCATGATGTTTTTCTTTTTTTTCTTTCATACATTTATTTTTATGACATTTATACAGACTATGACATGTTCATATTTTGTTTTGTACTATACTTCCCTTTTTAAACAGAATCACAGACTACCGTAAAAATAATAGCTATCATTATGCTGTTTCTTAAAGCACTTAGAAGCTGCAGGAACAACACATCAACTACACCACAGTACTATATTCTGGGTTGATGACAGGGGAATGCATGGGGTTCCAGGAAAGAAAGGGCATTCATATTTGACTGGGGAATGTGTAAAGGGAATGAGAAAAGTTTTGACTGTGAACATTGAGCTGTTCTGAAGAACAAGTAAGTATTAGTTAATTGAGAAGAAACGGGAGAAAGGCATTTTCAGACAGAAGAAGCGGTAGGTTCGATGTCACAGAGATATGAAACATGTCTCGGCACTACAAATGGTTCGGAATGGCTGTAGTAGGGATTGCACTTAAAGGGGAATGGTGGTAGATGAGGCTGGGGAAATATGGCAGGAGGCAGATATTGAAAGACTTTGTATATTAAACTATGATTCAACCAACTTTAGGAGCACAGTTGATTCTTGTTATTTGCCAGAGTTATGTTCTAGAAAGTCATCTCAAACACTGAGTTAGTGAATGCTAAGCCATTGCTCCTAGGTGCCTGCCAGCTTCTGGTCACAACATTTCATCAACAGAACAAGACATAACCTTGCTTTATGTGTGCTTCTGTTTAAAGACACCTTATTTAAAATATACTGTTGATTTATCAACATTGAACTCATGGCCAACAGCACTCTAAGTCATGTCTGAACAAAGCTTCTCTAATGCATATATTTTTATCCATACGGCATATCACAACCCTCTTGCACTTAGGAATGCTAGGCAGTACTTCAACACTGGAAGGTCATTTTAGACAGCAAAATCACCAAAGCAAAAGCAAACAACAACAGAACCCTGAAAAATGTGGCAATGAATAGACAGCAAAAGAATACTTGTTTGAATTATGAGCACTGAAACAAGAAAGCCAAGCACTGCCCTGTTCGACCTCAGCTGGGAATGTGTGTTGGCCTACTCAAATGTTTTACTGCTTTGTGCATGTCCACAAATGACCACAAAAGTGCCACAAGAATTGATTTTGGGGTTACAAATAAATTGCACCTAGTAGGCAAATTTGTAAATAAGGAATTCAGAATAATGAAGCTCTATTATAACATCAACACAGTGGGTTGGGAACTGTAAAATTTCAAGAGCCAACCAGACAAATGACTGAATCACTCCAGGTTCTGAGGGCACTCTTGACCACACTTTGTGTGAGTAAAATACATTATCACAGAAAATGACAAAGCAATGAAGTCAATGTAGATAAATAAATCATTTAGTGTTATTATCTGGCTTTAATATAATTGTCTGAGAACCTTTCATCTTGCCTTTGAAAGAGGCAAAGGACAGAGGTGGATTATGGTTTTAATTTCAGGTGTCATTGGATTACCTGGTGATCGACAAAATAATTCCAGTTCTTCAATAAATCTTATTAGGCCCTACTGCTTATGTGGCATTTGAACAATAGGCATAATGTAACTGGAACCAAACTGATAGCTCTGCATTTATTTTAAAAAATACATGATCTTTTTTGCTTTATTTAGCATTTAATAGTTTCATTTAATTATGTTTTATAAACAGATAATGAATGTGGATTCTTTCCCAATAGTATCTAGGGTTTAAAATGTTTAATTTTGTTCTTAAGGTAAAGTGTATATAAGGTAAAATATACAGATTTGGGCGGGGGAGAAGAAGAGATGGATTTGAGGGTCATAGTCCTATCTACCTCTGGGCCTTGGTCTATGTGAAAATGAATTCAAATATTTGATTCCAAATCTCTTTCCTAAGTTTGTTTTCATGGACTGTGGATGTTACTAAAGAAGATTGAGGCCAGGCATGGTGGCTCAAGTCTGTAATTCCAGCACTTTGGGAGGCCGAGGCGAGAGGACTGCTTGAGCCTAGGGTTCAAGACCAACCCGGGCAATATTCCGAGACCTCGTCTCTACAGTAAATCAAAAAATTAGCTGGGCATGGTGGCGCATGCCTGTAGTTCTAGCTACTTGAAAGGCTGAGGCGGAAGGATCACCTGAGCCCAGAAAGTCGAGGCTGTGGTGGCTGTGAGCGTGCCACTGCACTCTAACCTGGGCGATGGACAGAGTGAGACGCCAACTCAAAAAAACAGAAAAAGAAGATTGAGAGAGGACTCTCACCTGTCAACTGAAAATGTTTTCCGATATTGAAGAATTGTTGAAAGCAAAGTGGTACTATAGGTGATGTAAAAGCATAACACATACTTAAATAATCTTTAAATTATCATTTGCTACCTAAATATTGGCTTGTTACTATAAATGCATAGTCTGTTCTTATGACTCTTCCTCTTGAATGTTTTGATGAATTAGGAACAACAAGACTTTAAATGACTAAATATCTTTTGTTGGTGAAGGAGAAACCGACAACTTCCTCCTGGTATTCCTTTTATGGAAGAAAAAGAAATTTTGTAAATATTACATTAGGGCCGGAGAGCAAAACTAAAAGCCAGGTAACACTTACTAGAAAAATTTAGGTTTGTCTAGGAAGCCAATCTTTATCATTTTAACACAAAAGAGGATTTTCTTTTATGTGAGCAACCTGGCAGACAGTGAGGAAATTCCCTACACTTTTGCTCTCGGAAGCTGACATAATGATTTAGAGTATCTCTTTCACTACTTTGAAAGTATAGGATAATGGATGATAATGTTAAAAATTTTTCCACTTTCACGTCTCAGTGTCTAAAAATACATCTCTGTGAAGTTTCTAAGATCTTTCTTCTAAGAATACAGTAGTGCCCCTTATTGGTGGGGGATACATCCCAGGACCCCCAGTGGATGCCTGCAATCAATGAACTGAACCTTGTATTACTATGTTTCTTCCTATATATACATGTGTGAGATAAAGTTTAATTTATAAGGTAGGCACAGTAAGAGAGTAACAATAGTAACTAATAGTAAAACAGATTCATTATAATAATATACTGCAATAAAAGTGATGTGTCTGTGGTCTCTCTTGGCTACAAAGTGAAAAGGGATGATTCACATCCTGGTTGAGACAGCACATTTCATCACATGACTCAGAATGGTAAGCAATATGAAACTTATGCTAATTTCAGGAATTTTCCACTTAATATATTTGGACCCTGGTTGACTGAGGATAACTGAAACTGAGGAAAACAAAAATCATGGATAAGGAAGGGGACTACCGTGATGTCCTCATCATAGCATGACTTGCTTGTGGTTCAAGGAAGTGCCATATGACAAACTTTTGAGGAATACTTACACTTATAGATACCACTGGTTGTATAGAATGTGTAATGGAACAGATTAAAACTCCATTCCCGATAAAGAGCAGATCTGGGATATAGTTCTGCAGATTGCATATTTTCCTTGAAAAAACCTTTGGCTTTCACTCATGCTAAAACTTTGATTCCAGAAGGGAATTTCCAAATATGTCATCTATATATTTGCCTTAAAATACTGCTCTGACCTCTTCTTCCTTCTCCCAGCATATGAATTATTTATAATTCTTTTCATAAAGAGATAATCAGCTAAAGAGCTTTCTTCAAGGTGGCAAAACTAAAAAGCAAATTAGTTTTATGATTTCAAAGAATTAGCTGACTATTCATTTATTATAATGTTTTCAGACTACTCTAGAACTCTTACAGGAAGAGTAATGGTCCAGTATAGTGCTATAAGGTTTCCTTTATGGACACAGTAAGCCATTTAATCTTGACAGACTCAATTGTTTTTGATTTCCTGCCATGGACATCCATCACAGAAATAGTAGTTGTGATTAATATCATTTTGTCCACTAACTAAAAGCATTTATTATAATGTATACCTGGAAAATATTCCAAAATGGAGAATAACATTAAAGTTTAAAAAACTTTAACAACTGGAAACTCAATATCCGTTGGGGATAGAAGACTTTAAAGGCATTTTCAGGAGAGGTAGAAAATAAATTTTTAGATTTTCATTAATTTTAAGGAGAAAGTGAAAGAATAAACCTTAAGGAGACTTTATGGGTAATGTTTTTTTTCCCATGTAAGATGAAAATTATACCTGGAGTTTACTTACCAAAGTATATGCTCAAATCATGTAAAAGGTTCTCTTAAATAGATTATTGTAAATGTTTTATGAGTTAAAAAGATAGCCTCCTACCCATCTATCTTCTAATGTCAAAGTGAAAATTCTAGAATGGTGGTGGCAGCTATGCAGAGAGAGACCTAGAAGAACAGAGGTACCCAAAACCAGATTCTGCTTCAGTAATTACAGGGAGTCACATTTCCTTCCATCATATCCAGACCCATGAGATAAAACCAAAATTGAGAAGAGAGGTGATGTGCTAATGAATTTGATTTTGGGAGTATTCTTGCAAAAATTATCAGTGTAGAAAAACTTGCCAGTTGGATCTATGTGGAAAAGACTAAACAAAATTGAATTATCACTGGATGGAGCATTCATTCACTTATTAATGAGCTCAATTATGCATTCCTGTATTCAATAAATATTCACTGAGTTTCAGTAACCGGAAAGGCCCCAGGTTAAGCAAATAAGTCATGACACCTGCCCCTATAAAGGACATCTGTTGAGGGTAAAAACTATGGCCAGGTGCTTTATATACCTTATATCAATTTTATGAGGTGAATTTTGTAAAAAAAAATAATTTCTCCTTTTATGTATGAGAAAGCTGAGCATCACAGGGGTTAATTGTGTTGCCCAAAGACACACAAAGAGTAAGTGACAAAGTTAGGCTTCCAGCCCATCTTATCTCCAAAGTTTATTCCACTCTGGTGCCTGTAATCTGGCAGGAAAGAGAAACATACACAATTACCTACTACACAGATCAAAGACTGTAAAAACTACTGTGAGAAAGGATACATGATTTGTCATGGGAGCACAGAGAAGGGAACTATTCATCCTGTTAGTCTCTTGGCAACCTGTGAGAAGGCGTCACAGAAGCAGGCATTTGACTTAGGCCTTGAAGGTAAATGGGGAAGAACCTTTCTGGTGGAGACAGAAAAGTGCACTGTAGACTGAAGAAACAGTTTACAGTCCCAGGGCTGGACATAGGGTTTCTCGCATTTGTTATATTTATACCATACTTTTGAATTTTAGAATATTTGGTAGCATACCTGAACAATGCCACGGTCAACAATCATCACAACATAATGCATTTATAATGTGGTTAATTTCATGGGCTTTGGAGTTAGGACACTAGGCTTTGAATCTAGGTTCTGCCACTTACCAGTTGTGGGAACTTTGTACCATCATTGAAGCATTTTTTTAGTTAAATGGTGATAAGCATTTAACATGGGCTATTTTAAGGAGTATATGGGTTGATAAATGTAAACTGCTTAGCTTAATGTATAGCACACAATACGAACTCAGTAAACTGGTTGTTATGGATACTACATTATAATATCTCAGGATATCTATAAGAATACAAAGTTACTGCAGGATTCTCTTGGTTGCCCCTTTGCACCTTGGCATCGTTCAAAATAACTGTACTGCAGAGTACTCTGTTCTCCTGTGTACCCAGAAGGCACTGTTTCAGTAATATTCTCTTTCTTTCCCACTGGCTTACTAACTTGTTGGACCTCGTATCTTCTACTCTTAACAAATAGAATCATCTTCTATACTGCATCGCAGGACTCACTAGGTTTAATGTGCAATTTGGCAGATACTGTACATGTTGGAGTATAGCAAAAAAATAAGTTTTTCCTATTTATCACTTGGGTAGCATATATGTGAAGGGATAAACAGTGTGCCTTGGCCTAAGTGGTTGAGAACGAATCATGTAGCGTGGCGGGGAGAGCATAGAGTAGGGAGAGCAGTAGGAGAAGTCAGGCGGTGGTCAGGTTGGAAAGGAACTTGAACATGCTGAGGAGTTTGGTCTTGCTCCTGCAGGAGAGCAGCATGCTCATAGTTGGATTTTAGGAAGGCTACTAGAGCATTGTGAGGGATTGCTTTGCATAGTCTTTGACAAACTCCATGAATCCTTCACAACTCAGTGCCTTTGGGATGGCGTCTTGATTTCTCAAGCTTGATTTTGATGTCCTCCAATGTGTTCTCATAGTGTTATGTGCATTATCTATCATCATAATCTAAGTATTGACTTTAGTTAGCTGTCTCTCCCACCAGACTATAAACTCTTTGAGATCGGGACCACGTCTTATCTTTGGGGCCCCAGCATCTAGCACAGTAATTGCACATAGCAGATCTTCAATACATATCTGTGGAATTGATTGATTAATTAATAAATTAATAGAAGGATCCAAGGCAAGGAAACTAGTTTTAAGATTATTAGTACTGATGTGTACGATTCCTTGGCATGCCAGGAGATAGTGTTTCTGTTTAATATATCATGTTTGCTGCATTTATACTTTAGCATCATCTCTTTATTTTTTATTATTCTTTTTACACACTCTAAAAGAGTAAATCTTTCTTCTCTCCAAAAAAAAAGATTATTAGTATAGCAGTCCATGATTCCACCCATAATTCCCATCATATTGTCTTATTGTTTGACAAAAGTTGTTAAATGGATAATAGTTTGTCTCTAACCTTTTATTTCTAATCCCATCTTAAAATGAAATGCAGTGAACATTAAATTCTAAAAGTATGGAAGAAGTTGACTTTGAACAATTTTTAATTCCTTGAAAATTAGACTTGTCCTCCACCTATAAAATCCTGGTATAACTAACGATGCAGTACATAATATCCTGAAGAAAGAAGAAAATGCTGACTAATTAGTTCTAATCATCTAATTTGTTTGCAGGAATCACCAGTAGTTCACAAAGTGAATTAATGTGATCAAGATACTCAAATGCATTGTTCTGTAATTTATGTAGAATTCCCGATAAGTCTTTCAGAGTTTGCCAATATGTCCAATGATTAAAGACATTAGGCCAAAATGAACCCTCTATCTTTGCTTATATAGTACGAAAACAGTTACAGGAATAGAATTTATCCATTAACCAAATGAAATGTTTCTATAAATCACTGTATTAATTGCTGAGTTAAAGGTTATGCCTATATCATGAAAAGCAAACAAAGGATGTTGCCAAAAAGAGATGTGTGCTCCGTTGACTTGATTCCACCAGTGTGTTTAATTTCAGCCTTTAGTCAAAACGGGTCTGGATGACAGACTCATTCCTCTGATCATTTAATTTTAATCTATTAAGACAATCAGTTCTAGCTGGGCTTGGTGGCTCAGCCTGTAATCCCGTGCCTTGGGAGGTTGAGCTGAGTGGATTGCCTGCGCCTGCAGGTTCGAGACCCGCCTGGGCAACTTGGCAAGACCTCATCTCTACAATAAATCAAAAACTAGCCGGGCATGGTAGCACGTGCCTGTAATGCTGGCTACTTGGAAGGCTGAGGTGGAAGGATTGCCGGAGTCCAGCAGGTCGAGGCTGTGGTGGCCAGGAGCGTGCCACTGCACTCCAATCTGGGTGACAGAGTGAGACTCCTACTCAAAAAAAAAAAAAGAAAAGAAAAAAAAGAAAAAAAGAAAATCAGATGGTCTTCTGGAATATTGGCTTACCTTTTGGAGATACTTTTCTTTCTCTTCCGATTCCCGGGTCTTCAGGGCTTCAGCAAAGATGTCTCTATTCTCTAAAGGGAATAATCCAGTTTGAGTCTTAAGATTAAATTCAGAAAGTTATACCAAAGTGTAAAGTTGTACCCTTGTACTTGTTATCTTGTTTTCTGACGGACCTAGGAGTCGGGATGTTGAAAGGCATACAACTTGGTACTTACTGTTACTCTCAAGGAGAAACGGCTGGGTGTGACTTTTCTCTAGAAAATACAAAAGGGAAGTAATGAAATCATTGAACAAGACCACAACCTTAAAGGTGTTGGAATTTTTTGTACCTATAAAATTTGTTGAAAGGCATAAAACTTGGTACTTACTGTTACTCTCATGGAGAAAAGACTGAGTGTGACTTTTCTCTAAAAAATAAAATAGGGAAGTAAAGAAATTATTGGATGAGACCACAACATTAGAGGTACTGGAATTTTTTGTACAGGATAAAAGGTACAGGATAATCATTTCCTCGTGCTAGGCTTCCCTGGGGTCTTACAGGTCAGGGGACTTGATTCTTAATGTTGACTCCACCTTCGACTTTCTCTAGGGCTTCTGTGTTTGGGTTCAGTTACGTACGCTACCATCCTTAGTATCCTGTCGGCCAACCTAAAACATTTCCTCAGATTGTTCTAGACTGCCTGCCAGATAGATACCACCATGTAAGGGGTCTTTTGTAGGTGCCACACAGATACCACTGATCCTTCTCGGGGTGGAAGGATGGCTGGGAAGGTTCAGAGGCATCCCTGCGTGTGTTTGCGAATGCGTTAGGCAAGCGCCCTTCGTCGACAATTTGTAGACGCCGCCCACACGTCGGAACCCAAAGAGTCTTAGATCGAGGCCGGGCGGCCTCTCCTGGGAGGGGGTCCGGCGTCCTGCGGGCGGGTGACGGTGGGGGCGGGCAGGGCTGACCGGGTGGGGGATGGGCGGCGGCTTGACTCACCGGGCTCCCTGGCCCTGGAGGGCCGCGCCACGGGCAGCCGCTGGCTGCTGCCTCGGCACAGCACCAGCTGGGATTCGCCGGCGGGGTACATCGACGCCGAGGTCCAGAACTGCTTCGCCCAGTTGGCGTCCAGTTCCGAGGAGCCGGAGAACACCAGGAATCCCGGGGGGCCAACTTCGGGGGACTCCGTCCCGCCGCTGGGACCTCCGCCGGGCCCCGTTGCCATGGCGACGCGGGACGCCGCCTCGCCGGGCTGCCTCGCCGCTCCCCCAGCCCCGCCTCCCCGGCGGCCGGCGGGTGGCTTGCAGCCGCGGCCCCGGGGCGGGGGCAGGAGGGGCGGGCCTTCGGTTTCCGGGGGGTGGGTGCTGGGGTCCCCCCGCGCGCCTTGCGGGCCGTCGGAAGCCCACCTCCGCGGTGACCGCGGGGCTTCGGGACCAGTCCGAGCCTCGGTAGCCGAGATGCGAGAGTCAGAGCATCAACTTCGGGACGGGTCCAGTCCTGTCGGGAGTCGTGGGG
>NW_007233059.1:146567-147805 GCF_000164805.1 Carlito syrichta
CACCCCCGTCCCACCCCTCAGTGATAGCTAGACTGTAAATTCCTCAGCCTGTCACCCCAATCTCCCCCTCCAGGTTGGACTGCCTGGCACAGCACCCTGGGGGGAGGGGGGTTCTGAGGCCTGCCTTGGAGAGTTCAGTAGGGCGACTGAAAGCTTAACCCACGGGAGCCGGGCCGCTAGGTAGGTAGGTCCCCGTGTCTATAGCTTTTGTGAGTTTTAACTTGCGAATCCTTCAAGACAAACCTTAGGAAACCAGCTGGATTCAAATTGCAGCCCATTTGCTAATCATTCCCACTAAAAGTTGCCTGGGGTGCAGCAGTTGTAATGATTACTTAAAAGGGACATATCTAAGGTGAACGGAGTCCCTGCTTGAAAAATAAGTTGTGTAACATTTTGTTAATGTATTCTTATAAAGCACTAACGTGTGTGTGTGTGTGTGTGTGTGTGTGTGTGTGTGAGAGAGAGAGAGAGAGAGAGAGAGAGAGAGAGAGAGAGAGAGAGAATAGCTTTCCCAGTAGACTTTGTTAACCTAGGAACAACTGAACCATTTCAGCGACAGAAAAGTTACCGTGACTGTGGCAGAAACTGAGGCCAACACCCTCAAGCGAATGGAGACAAGGACATAAGACACACGGCGATAACCATAATTTGTGTCTTTATGGCACTTTATTCTTTCAAAATATTTCTAACAGTATAATCTCACCGGAAGATAGTTCACAAGATAATCACAAATTCATATAACAACGTAGATCAGCTAAGGAAAAAGATCCTATTCCCCACTAGATCTAAAAAATTGGTTAAAGACTTGAAGGAACGTTGAAAGAAACATATACACAAATACATATGACACAACATGGTATATTTTGTGGCTAAAATGTTGACCTTTCTCTTGGTTGAACAATTGATAAATAGGCCACGGATGATATGAGCGGATACCAAATGCCCCTCTCCCCAAACACATCAACGCACAGGCAGCTTCTCGGGACGGATACCCAAATCTCTTTACCTGGCTGTGTGGTTAGTGATTGGTACTATCAGCAATCAGCTAACTACACTGCCTAGTAACCAGATTCACAGAAACAAAATGCAGTCCCAGGATGGCTACTCCCCACGGTGTGACAGGTTGTGGCTACGTCGCGGCTCCATTTAGTAGCTGCCTTGAAGACCCGACTAAATAATGAAAACAGGCACAAGGCATCAGAGCATACAGTACGGGGGGTCACGCGGGGGGTGGGGGA
>NW_007233059.1:148472-197812 GCF_000164805.1 Carlito syrichta
GGCCCCGTGGGGCCTCCAGGGAGGAGGCCTAGGAGACGGAGGCACAGAAGCTTGAGAACGTCTTTCTCTTCCAGATGAAGTAGGAGGGGCAAAGAGCTTCTTCTCCCATTCCCCACCCTCCTCTTCCCTCAAGAAGCTCACAAGCCCACCCCATTTTCTTGCCCGGTCCACCCTGGGAAAACAGCTTCTCGTCTGTCTCAGATTGTGGGCTTGAATTTTCCAAATGGAGGTAGGCCTGGGTAGGCTCCGACATGCAGGAGAACTGCCTTTGGGAGTCCCATCTGCACCCTTGCCTCTTAGAGGGCTTTGCAAAGAGGTGGAGGCTGAGTCTTCAAGTCAGATAATGAGCCAGCTGGTTAGCTAGACCAAAGTGTGGTCCCCTTGAGATCAAAGCTACTGTTTTGTACTCTCAAGCAAAACCATTCTTACTTCCAGCACATATGTATTTAAATACCTGCTGCATGTTCAGTACCTAAGGCCAGTGGTTATATCTCCTGTATCTACAAGCTAGGTAGTGCCACAAAGTGGACACACGTAATTTACCATTCAAGACGGTATCTAAAAAATTTCTAAGCTAGGCAGATTTTACCGACAGAAAAAGAAGAGGGCCATCAGTGAGAGCTGTAGTCGGTCAGAGAAGGTCACAGAGGAGGAGAGACTTAAGCAGATCCTTGATGTCAGAGTAAATTTGGATATTCGGGGTGATGGCCAGAAAAAGTGTCTTGTGACAGTTATATTTTCCTATTTTCACAACTCCCCACCTAATGTAGATGGGTTTGTGTGTGTTTGGGATAGATTGGGCAAAGGGGATCTTTACTAAAAATTCTCTGCTTTAATTACTCCTTCCCCTCTTTTCCTTTAGTGAATGAATCAGGAGAGGGTAAGCAACATTTTCTATCCTCATCTCCTGGAACTCAGCTAGAAGTAGCTCCCTCGCAGACTATGGTCTTTGTACATCTGCTATAGAGTGCTCATCATTGACACCAGAGGCTTAGTTTTAAATTATTTTCTACAGAAAAAACACCCCAGCTATATAGGCTGGACCCCCCCCCCAACCTGGTCTCACAGATGCCATTAGTATTGTGAATAGGGGCAGGTAATCTGGATCATTCAACACAAATTCCAAACTCAGACTGTTAAAACAACAAAAGAACTCCCTAAAGATGTTTGCATAAGTGATAGCATTATCTTTGCATATGGCAGACAGCACATTTTTTTTTTTTTTGCAAGATGCATAGTTTGTTGTGTAAACACCAAAATGAAGTATAAAATGTATGGTGCAGAGAATGTTAACTGTAAAAGACAAGGCATTTAAAACTAACTATTTTGTATTCACCTTTTGGGAGAGGCACAGTACTGCAGCACACATTACATAAGTGACACACACTCATTTAAATATACATCTATTAAAACCAGGAGTCCTTCGTTCTATTAACAATATGCAGACTTATAAATCTTGGTTAGGACATAGTTATAAAAACAATTCTTTTCTTTTAAATTGTTAGTCATTTTTACCCAATATAGTACTTGATACTTTTTCCAAGTTGGGGTTTTATGATTATTAGTTGCATCTTAAATATCTTACCTGAGCTGGATTGCTGCCATCCAAGGCAATGATTGCGTTAGATGCCTTGAAAATTCGATTATTAAAAACTTTTCTTCAAAGGTAATAAAAAATAAAACTCATTTATAAAAGTCATCAAGATGCATTGCCTGCTAAAATACTTTTTTAGATGCAAAATATTTTTTTTTATTTTGTATGTAGTACAACTAAAAAAGTTAAATAACGACAAAACACGCGTGTGGCCTAGTTTTGTTTGGGGAAAAAAAAGAATGCTTGTTCTTAGGGTTGCTGTTGATTTGGCCTGCAGTTACTAGAGAAACTCCAAGGATCTCATTCCCTTCATGGTTCATGTCTAGGCATGCCTGGAGACCAGGGAGACCTATGATTTAATCTAAGTAAGAATGCTTGTGCTGTATTAAATGCCCAAACAGAAGATTGCATTTGTTTTAGACAGCATCAGGAAGATATCGTTCAGGGGAATAGTTTACCGTTTCTGATTTCTGGCCTTTTGGTCAGTAGGGAGATAGAGAAGGAGTTCTAAGGAGAGAAGGTGAGGTTGGTGAAGAAATCAAGGAGAGTATAGAAAACAAATACTTTCTTCTTTAGTTCTGGCAAATTTATATTGGCTTAATTTACCACTCCTAGATACAAGACTAGACTGATGGGAGTTGAGAGTTACAAAAGGTGGAGACAGCATTTGCCCACCCTTCCATACACACAAACACACCATCTGAACATTTCCTGTCTTCCCCAGTCTTTGAATGACGTTGTTAGAGGAGGAAGAAGTGAAGAATCAGACTGATTAAAAATTACTGGACTTGAGCAGTCTCTTTTTAAACCTGTTTTAAAATGCATATTTTCTCTTAGGAAATATAAAGCTATATTTTGGTTTATAGATCAATAAATGTCAGATAACCTTATTAACATTTATGATAGTATACTTAAGAACTAGTTTATACATTGAAGGAAGACTAAGTTGAAGTGCATTAGTGCCTTTGAATAACTAAAAATCAACGGCTTCATTTATGAAAGGAGATTTCCTTTTGAGCTAAAATGAACTGCCAGCAGTTTTTGTCTTTTTTCTTTTCTTTTTTTTTAAAGTGAGAAGGCAGGATTTATCGAGAGGACAGAAAAACTCTCACAGTGGGAAGGGACCCGAGGGGGTTGCCCAGCAGTTTTCATAGTTCCATATTTCTGGTTGCATTTCATTGTACTTTCATTAGTAAGAGTACACTGAATTCTCAGTTAGCTTCTTGTTTATATTTATTGATTAATCTATACTATTGCTTTCAGTATATAATGTTAAATTCATTTAACCTTAAGTAAACCACAAACAAGCTAACAAAATAGGTTTTATAATTAAAGTTGCTGGAGCTCTTAACTATGGCATTAGTAATAGGAGCACACAAATTATTTTTTATCTTTGGAAAACGGAGCCTTTAGAAATTTTTGTGGTCTAGTTGGTGAGATAGATCATTTGCATACATAGATAATTAATTAACACAGTATATTTGTATAGACTGCTAATATATGCATTAATATTAACATGTTTAGTATACATGGGTCAGGTGCGGTGGCTCAAGCCTATAATCCCAGCACTTTGGAAGGCTGAGGTGAGAGGATTGCCTGAGACCACAGGTTTGAGAACAGCCTGTGCAACTTGGCAAGACCTCATCTCTACAATAAATCAAAAAATTAACCGAGTGTGGCAGCGCACGCCTGTAGGTCCGGCTACTTGGAAGGCTGAGACAACGGAAGGATTGCTGGAGCCCGGCAGGTCAATGCAGGAGTGGCCGTGAGTGTGCCACTGCACTCCAGCCTGGGTGACAGAGTGAGACTCCAACTAAAAAAAAAAAAAGAAAAAAAAAAGTTTATGTTATATTATATTTGTATTATATATAATTATATTAGTATTTGTATATTAATACACTAAGTATACATGTTTATGTTGTAGTATATTCATATTATATATAGTTATATTAGTATCAAGACAGTTATATTACAAAGTGCTTCAGGAATCCTGATGATGAATGTAAGCTTCATTGTAGCCAGGATTTATAAAGAAAAAAGGGAAAGAAAAATCACCAAAGTTTGGGACAGAGCAGGCCATATGGAAAAGATGGGATCAGGCCAAGTCTAAAAGGAAAATTATGAAGAGGGGATGTTTTGGTAGCAGGAGCAACTTGTGAAGGAGAAACACAAGCAAATTCACAGAGACTGTAATATACATGACTAATTGGAAGAGCAGTGAGTGTGCCCCCGGATGTTGCGTTTTTTAAAAATGAAGATTGGTAAAGTAGCATAGATTAGAAGAGGGAGAGACAGAGGAGACTGAAATCCATTTAAGAGATTATTTTAATAAGCCTGGGTATAAAGTGAAATATGGGATGAATGAGAGAGACTTTGGAAGGGAAACTTCACCGAACTTGGTGACTGGTTTGAGTGAAGAGAGAGATTAACTTTCAGATTTTGATGACAAGTAGAGGTCCTGAGGGGGCAAATCTAGTTAGAGGGAAATTATGGTTTTAGGTTGAGGCATGTTTAGTTTTAGGTAATGGAAGAATATTGTGGTGGAGTGAGATATGTGGAGCTGGAACTCTGGCAGGAGACCAGAACTGAAAAGAGACCCTTAGCAGAATCTGTGATGGCAGATGTCACAAAGACATACGAGCTCTTCAAGGGAGGTATGCTGGCTTATTCCTCATCGACTCCTAGCTCCTGCTATGGTACACCCAGCACACCAGAGCAGTTGATGACAGCCATGTGTTACTCTTGAAGAGGAAATAGAGTGAGGAAAGCAGAAGACTCAGGACCAAATCTGAGAGGCTCCCTCTCCTCTCCAGGGGCTGGTGGGAGGAACTGTGTCCTGAGAAGGGTTGTTAGCCCACAAGAAGAGGCAAAATCCAGGTGGTTTTAAACAGGGTCGTGCATGCATGTGAATTCGAGAGACACTACTGCATTGGTGCCACCGTTGTACTGCTTGGTCCGTGAAATTAGCCGTAGGGCCACAGATGACTGAACTGGCTCTACCAGAGTGCTTTCGTTCAGGGTTTATTCACTGAGTCAATCAAGGATTTGTGATTTTCCCTAGCTATTACTAGACAGATTAACATTCCTGGCCTCTTCCCATCTCTGTCATCTCTCAAAACAAAACAAAAACAAAAACAAAAAACCTCTGGTAGATTTTCAAGGTTTATAAAAATAGGGTTTCAATATAGCTAGCTAGTTGCATTGCACGGTTGAAGAAAACGTACTCATTCTTAAGAGCTCTAGGGTGTGTTCTATAACTGTGAAACTAAAAGAAAATGGACTGATTATCCTACTAATTAATTCAGTTACAAAATGAACATACTTTATGCCATTCTCTTAAGCATCACTCTATCTCTACTGATTCTTGTTTTTAGTTCTCCTATCCTCATTTGTCACTTATGTCTTTTTTTAAAATGGGGACCTTAGATTTTAGAAAATTATATAACTCTCATTTGTTATCTTTATTTCCTCCACATCCAAAGAATCTCTCTCAAGGATTTCATCTTGCTTATGTTTAGTAAGGTTCATATTGTCCTTCCTTGTCTTAGCTCATACATAGTTTGTTGAAATCATGAACTCGAATCCTATTTCCTGAATAAATTCTTCCCTGATGCCTTTGATTCATCTTGATTCTTTCTCTTCTCTAATTCCTTTTGCATCTAGTATAGCCACTCTACAATTAGTGTCTTCTATTAATAAGACAGTATTATTTTTCAACATTCTAAGTACATTTTGAATTCAGCATTTTATTATAATAGTGTTGAGTACTGATACATATATATACATTCATTATATTAGCATAGAATACTATATATACAAACATTTTCTTACACTCTGAATTATTTTTAGTGGGTTATCTTGGTTTCTAACTTGAACTATTATATATGTTATATCTATATACTTTTTTATGCTCTTTTGAATAATGCCACTTACTTTGTGAGTGATCAGTAATGTACATAGAAAATGCAACAAGAAAAAAGCTTGTGGCAAATAAAACACGTGCAAAGTGACTTTACAAAAAAGAAGCATTGTGTAGTATAATTTATGATTCATTTAGTTGGTCGGTAAAGGAACTTCACATAGAAGATTAGGCCACACCAAACTTACTTTCTTTTGGGTTCAAATCAATATTGCATGACTGGAGAATTTTATTAAGTAACATTTTGGGTATGCAATTTTTTTCGACAATTAATGAAACTGTGGTTTGACTATAATAGGAATGAGTTTATGTGTGAATTGTAGAATTAGTTCATAGTTCATAAAATGGTGCTACTCTCTTGCTGTCATCAAAAAAATACACTTTCTGGCAGAAGTGGAATTTTGCTAAAAGAGCTATACTTTTCTCCTCATTAGCAATGATATGTATTTGCAAATGGGTAGGTGAGCCTTGGGTTGTAACTTGTACTTTAAGAAAAGGAAGCAAAAAAAATTTAATAGGGCTGATTATAAGCTTGGCCATTACTGGCCAAACACGGTGGCTTATGCCTACAATCCCAGCATTTTGGGAAGCCAAGGCGGGAGGATTACTTTGAGACCATGAGTTTGAGACTAGCCTGGGCAACAAAGTAGACCTGTGGTGGCATGTGCTTGGAGTCCCAGCTACTTGGGAGGCTGAGGTAGGAGGATTTCTTGAACCCAGGAGGTTTATGCTGTTGTAAACTGTGATTATGCCACAGCACCTCAGCCTGGGTAACATGAGACCCTGACTCCGCATCAGCAAACAAATAAATAACATAAAATGCAAATATTCCTGAGATGGATAATAAATGTATTGCTACTAAAACTTTACTTGGCTGTTTAATTGCTATTGAAAGCTCAGTATAATTTAGTCTGAATTAACCACAATTCATTGTATACTGGCTCTTCCATTGAACTTCTTAATTTTTTTTTTTGAGTTGGAGTCTCACTCTGTCGCCCAGACTGGAGTGCAGTGGCCGCTCCTAGCCACCGCAGCCTCGACCTGCTGGGCTCCGGTGATCCTTCTGCTTCAGCCTTCCAATTTTTTTTTTTTTTTGAGTCGGAGTCTCACTCGGTCACCCAGACTGGAGTGCAGTGGCCACTCCCGGCCACCGCAGCCTCTCCTGCTGGGCTCCGGCGATCCTTCTGCCTCAGCCTTCCGAGTAGCCAGAACTACAGGCATGTGCTACCACGCCCAGCTGATTTTTTGATTTATTGTAGAGATGAGGTCTCGCTGCCCAGGCGGGTCTCGAACCCGTGGGCTCAGGCAATCCACTCACCTCAGCCTCCCAAAGCGTGGGATTACAGGCTGAGCCACTGAGCCCAGCCTTCCAATTTTTTTTAATGATAACATCAATCTCTTGGTTACTAGTTTTAAAACCTGGAGTTAAAATTTGAGCATCTCATTTCTCAAACTCTGCATCCAAGTAGTCACTTGTGTATATATCTAGATTATAAACCTTTTGAAAGGAAAGTTGAATTTTCTTTTTCTTTTTACCCCTCACAATACTTAGAGTCTGTGTAGTAGGTGGTTAGTAAATAGAGTGAATGTTAATTAAAACAGAAGTTATAGTTGTCATTCATGTAAAAAAAGGTGATTTAAATACGGTGTTTAAAGTCATCATAAACAAGTAACCAAAGGGAATCTTGAAAGAAGTTTAGTTTCTTTTTTAACAAGCCACATTTTCGTTTCAAAGAATTGTGGGGCACAATTCAGAGTTAGATATACAAGTGGTCAGCGTACAGGTAAAGTTTAGACCTCCCTTTGGTCCCCATGTTTAGTTTTTATTTGATTGTTCTTTCCTGAAATCTAAGTACATTGTTATCTGCTGTTCTATTCATAACTTCCAAGGCCTGTCTGGGCCTGTTGCAGAAATAGTACGAGGAGAGGATTCAAAACCTCATCAGTTAATGTGCCTCACCAACTCAAAGTGCAGAGTACAGTATGTCATCCGGGAAGGTAAGGTCATGAAAGAATTACTAAATGCCTGGTACCATTTTACTATTGTAAATGCAAACACTAACCATTTGAAAAGAAAAAAAAAATTTGTATTTGCAAATGCATGTTGCCTTTAGTGCAGAAACAAATTTCATTTCAGCAATTTCCAGGGAGTTGTCCTGATTTTCAGTTTTGTTCCTTCTAGCATGCATTTAAGAAACAATCTTTGCAAAAATTACCCCAGCAAATGGCTAGAAAAGATGAGAATAAATGATGCAAAATTTGTCATAAGAATCTTTTTTAAGCTTAAGGCATTATTAGTCAATCAAAAGTGTAAAATACATTTAAAATCTCCTTGGTGGCTAGGAGATATCTGTCTTCATGATGTCCACTTTTGCCATACATAGAATCACTTGGGGGAGTTTTAAAAAATCCTATTGCCCTGGTTACCATACCAATTGAGTCACAATGTCTGGGGGGAGGGGTAGAAAGTGTCAGGATTTTTAAAAGATCTTCAGGTGCTTCCAAGGGGCAGAAACTTGGGAATCCCCACCAATGAAGAAGGGGAATAAGAACTGTATCATGGACAGATGAAATAAATGAGCTACTGTGGCACTCGAAGATTGTTAAGGTCCTAAATTCACCTTTGTTTTATTTTTATATGTCCTAGGCATGGGGTAGATGTTTAGATATTTACTGAGTTGCACTGAACCATCCTTAATTCAATCTTAAATTGTTATCATTCTTGGATATCAAGATGCTCAGCCATCCATTTCACTAGTCCTTTAAAAAGTTTCTAAAACACTGATATATGAGAGTTATACATGTTCTCGGGGTACTTGTGATGTTTTGATATTGTATACAGAGTGTCATGCTCATCAGAGTAACTGGGATATCCATCACCTCAAACATTTTTCTTTGTTTTGGGAAACTACAAATCTTGTCTTCTAGTTACTTTGAAATAAATATTGTTATTGTTAACTATAAGTTCACTACTATTGAATACTAGAACTAACTTCTGTCTCTTTGTCCCTTAACCAACTTCTGTATCCTTATACTTAACATTTCTTATACCTTTCCAGTGTCATATAAATAGCCAGTTCACTCCCTCCCTAATACCTGTATTACATCTCAGTTCATCGCTGTGGAAGTTTTAACAGTTATAGCACCCCAGCATCCCAGGAGCTGATGTCAAAAAAGATCATTCACCAGATAACAAAATCAGGGTCACAAATAATCCAAATTCTCTGTAGTGATGATTTAAATGAAACACAATGAGGTATGATACGTATAACTGCAATATATAGGTGTTTTAGACTCCACTGAAGTCATACAGGATTAGAAATGGCTTATAATGAAATTATGCATTTGAATTCCGATTGCCCTTTCCTGTGCACTTTTAAGGTTGACAGAGGGCTTTAACAGACCAACACAGAGCATAAAAGAAGTCTCCATAAAACCCAGAGAAGAGATTGTAAAACTCCTGTCTGGAGTCCCAGGTGGAGGAGGTGAAAGAGGGAGAAGAGGAAGAAAAAGAGGAGGAAGGGGAGAATGAGGAGGATATTCTTACGTTTATTAATAAGAAAGGCCACTTCTTGAGCATTTGTTTTATGCCAGGTGCTCTTGTTAAGTGCTTCATATAATTTTATGGTTTAATCTTGACAAGAATTCTGTAAAACAGTAACAGTGGTATGACTGGTAGTAATAGCAACATCAAGGTATTTGCATTACCCTAATTTACTTAGAGAGCACTTACCGAGTACCCGATGCTATTCTAGGCATTTTACATTTAAATCTCATAACAACCCTAAAAGGTGGGCACGGTTGTCTTCTTTTTATAGAGGAGGAAATTGAGGCATAGAGAAGTTAAATAATTTGCTAAGGTCACGTTGTGAATTGGACTAGCATCCAAAGTAAGCAGTTTAATTCTAAAGGATTAGTAGGTTCATTTCTTAACCCCCTTTTACAGATGCGGATCTTGAAAATTAGAGCGGTTGGGAAACTCAAGTTTCTAGTAAGCTACAGGACTAGGATTCAATTCTACAATGTTGATTTCATAGCCGATTTCTTTATTTCTTTTTTTTTTTTGAGTCGGAGTCTCACTCTGTCGCCCAGACAGGAGTGCAGTGGCCGCTCCCGGCCCCCGCAGCCTCGCCTGCTGGGCTCCAGCGATCCTTCCGCCTCAGCCTTCCAAGTAGCTGGAACTACAGGCGCGTGCTACCACGTCCGGCTAATTTTTTGATTTATTGTAGAGATGAGGTCTTGCCAAGTTGCCCAGGTGGGTTTCGAACCCGTGGGCCCAGGCAATCCACTCACCTCAGCCTCCCAAAGGTGCGGGATTACAGGCTGAGCCACCGAGCCCAGCAAGTATTTACTTCTTAGTTCCATGTGGGGCAGTGGTGTGATGCCACTACCAACAAGGGATACCACTTGAGGCTGCGTCCTGGAATCCAATATTCAGAGCAAGGGAGGTGACAGTTTCACACTGGTCTTTTAAAAAAATTATTTCAATGGCTTTAGGGAGTACAAATGACTTCTGGTTACATAAACACATTGTATAGTGGTGAAGTCTGGGCTTTTTTTTTTGAAAGCAGAATTTATTGAGAGGACAGAAAAGCTCCCACAGTGGGAGGGGACCCGTAGGAGTTGCCCTGAAGTCTGGGCTTTAAGTGTATCCTCCACCCCCACCTGTGCACATTTTTCATCTCTACCTCCCTCCCATCTTTCCCCTTCTGAGTCTTCAATGCCCATTATGTCGTTCTCTATGTTTTTGCAGTTCCTTAGTTTAGCTCCTACTTATAAGTGAGAACATGGGGTGTTTGGTTTTTCGCTTCCGTGTTACTTCACTTGGAATGGTATTCTCCAATTCCACCCAAGTTGCCACAAAAGACATTTTATTCTTTTTTATGGCTGAAAGGTATTCCATGGTATGTATGTATATACACACACATACATCAGAGATGTTGTCGTATTACCTTTGATGTACTGAATGTCATCAAATGTCTTCCTTTCAATTATTTCCTTTCTCCAAGTAAAGAAAAAAGTCATTGGAAGCCAGATCTGGTGAGTAGGGAGGGTGTTCCAATATAGTTATTTGTACAATGCTGACAACGTAAGGGCATAGTGGTAATTTTGCAGACTTAATTGTCAGACATTTTCAACCTCTGATGGCCATTCCAGAAAAAGAGTTCCAGAATTGCTTTGATGGGTGGACTGGACGCTGGCATTGGTGCATAGCTTCCCAAGGGGAGTACTTCCAAGGTGGCCATGGTGATAAGGGAAGGTGTCTTTTTTGTATAATGATCTCTGTTTCTTTGGGGTGGATACCTAGTAGTGGAATTGCTGGGTCAAATGGTAGATCTACTCTTGGTTCTTAGAGAAATCTCTGCACTGATTTTCACAAAGAGAGAACTCAGGGAGGCTGAATAGCTGGTATTTGAAGCTTCACCATGTGGTGGAGGGTTGGATGCAATCTGTATAGTTTCAGAGGGAAAGAGTAAGCTGCATATAGAGAAAATCAAAGAGGTGGATTTGGCTCCATCTAAAAAGGAAGAATTGACTGGTATTTGGAGCTTTAAGAAATGAAATAGGCTTCCCTCTAAGAGAGTGAATTCTTTTTCACAGGTGAGGAAACGGAATGACCACTAATCAAGGTTGTTAAAGATTTATATATGCCAGGTGGTGATTCTTAAATTTTAGTGGGTATGAGAATCACCTGGGGGAACTTGTTAAATACTGACCCTCAGGCCTTGCCTTCAGAGTAAGTGCTTCAGCAGATCTGGGATGAGGTCCAAGAATCTGTGTTTTTTAACAAGCAACCCAGAGAGTCCAAAGTAGGTGGTCACTGACTCACCCTTTGAGAATCAGTGAGACTTGATAAGCTCAGGTCTCTTTCATGGATTCTATAAATAAATATTTTAGTAAAAAAAAAGTGTAGTCAACATAAGGACTATTTAAAATAAATTGTCTTAAAACATTTTATAGGCTATTAAGATGTGGAAGGTGAAGGCTTTTCTCATTCTGTGTCCTAAAAGATAAGATTTTAATAGCAAAACAGAAGCTATTAATCCAACTTGAAAATCTTTAAACATTTTAAATAAAGATCCCATTCTACTTATGCCAAGGGGCAATCTGATGAAGACCTGGAAAAAGCTGTATGTTTATCCTAATGGACAGCACCTGTGTAAGGTGAAACAGTCATCAGGATTTAGGACTCAGGCTGATATAAACTTCAGCCTAAAACTTACAAGTAGAAGTGGTGAGAGCTGTAAAACAGTGTAGTACAGTTAGTCTTCTACCTCTGACCTGCTTTTTGATGGGTATAATAAGCTTTTTGCTGGCAAGTATATGCTTGATTAATCTTAACTTCAAGTGTGCAACTTGAGAGCCACATTTTAGAAGTACTTCTGAAATGTTTTGCTCTTTGTAAAAATGTTTTTAAAAAGTGTTGCTTGGTGAAATTACTGCCCTTATTGGGATTTATTTATTTATTTTTACTAAAGTTGCATAATGTTGTCTTACTTATCTCTCAAGAGTTTTATAGCTTTAAAAATATTTTTTTCCCTTAAAAAACCTAAAACGGGCTGGTTGAGGAATCGGTGTTCTTGGCGGTCTTGTGGATTGATGGTGTTGATGGGCTTTTTGAGTTCATTAAGGACTTCTTTGTAGCAAATGATTTATTTTAAACTTAAAATATATAAAATTTCCCAGTGACAACTAAATATAAGAAGTAAAACCCTTATTTCTGTGTAATTTTTTCTTGCTTCCTTTTAATGATTTCAGACCTTCTTATATATTTTTCTTGAATCATGAGAGATGAAATTGCAACAACAGTTTTCTTTGTCACAAGATTGGTGAAAAAGCATGATAAACTGAGTAAACAGCAAATAGAAGACTTTGCAGAAAAGCTGATGACAATCTTGTTTGAAACATACAGGAGTCATTGGCACTCTGATTGCCCTTCTAGAGGACAAGCCTTCAGGTGAGCGCAAAGGAAGTCACCAACAAGCAGTAATCATCTGTTAGGAAGCTGCAATGATGTTGCTGTCTGTCTATAAGTATTGAAAGCTTTATGGGTTCATACTCATTTTTTTGAACGTGGACTTGAAAGGAGACATGGAAGATGACAGTGTACCTGAAAACGTTAGAGCAAACCCCTTTAATGCGAGGTGATTCAGCAATTTCTAACTCGTGTTTGCCGTGAAGCTAAGAGGTGAATATCTGGTGAACTAATTATGTGACTCAGTGATGCAACACACATCCAAAATTGGCAATGTCTTGCTCTTACTTATAGCAGCAAAGTGTGGAGGAAAATGGGGAGAAGGTAGGGGTGAGGTGGGAGCTGTGTGTTTTGGAACGGTGTGCTAAAGTACCTGTCATCCTGTCTTCATCTCCTTCTCCTCCCTTTTTAAAAGATGTATCAGGATAAATGCAAATCAGACTACAGATCCCATTCTAGAAAGGGCATGTGCTGAAAGTAATGTGGATTTTTCTCACCTGGGACTTCCAAAAGAGATGACCATATGGGTGGATCCCTTTGAAGTGTGCTGTAGGTAAGCACTCTCCGTTTGTGTGCTCTGTGACCCCTGGAAACCTTCATTTGTTTGGTCAGTTCTATGTACCTTTGTGAAAGACGATGCCCCAAAGCCTTGGGTTAACAGCAAAGTCGCTACTTGGTTAAGATTTTAAATGGAAACTTCTGTCAGACAACTCAGACTTCCACTATTAGAAGATGAAGTGGGAAGCACAAAGATTTTGCAGCATATTTAAAATGTGACTTTAATCATTGGCAAACTGTAGATTTGTGACTTCCAAGTATCATAGGCAGTATCAGGAAGGAGGAGGAGTTGTCCACCATGGAGCCATTCATACTGTCAGTTGAATCAAAATAAACTGGTCTATCTTTTTCTGAACAATTAACCAAAATAGCTCTTTCAGAATATTCTCACTAATTGTAACAGTGTAATAGCTGAAGGTCATAATGTCCTTCAATTTGTTTTTTTTTTTAAGGCTTATCTCTTTTAAAATAACTTTTTTTTTTTTAAGTTAGCATATTGTCTACAGAAAGGATTAGAGAGAAAATTTGTGGGACATCGAATCTCTATTAAATACTTAAGTTTCTTTTCCTCCTTAGGTATGGTGAGAAAAACCATCCATTTACAATTGCTTCTTTTAGAGGCAGATGGGAGGAATGGGAGCTCTTTCAGCAAATCAGTTATGCTGTTGACAGAGCCACTTTAGACTATTCCTATGGCACTTCCTCCGATGAAGAAAGTTGTAGCAAGAGACCTCGGCTCATCCCCAAAGTCAGCAATCCGAAGAGTATTTATCAGGTCAAGTGTGTTCTTGTTCTCTATCTTTTTCTATTCTATTCTAAAAAGAATGTGCTTACTGTAAAAACAAATAGAACATGGAAAGAACAAAACTACAAAGATTTTTAAAAAAACCAATCTTAATTATTATTATCTTTTTCATTTATTTCCCCCTGCTTCCTTCTTGACAATTTGACTGTTTTGGCAAAACTTTTGCTGTCATCCCTACCCCATATATTCCCTCTGCTTGGGTGAGTTTTTAAAAATCGATATAATTTTTTGTTGTCCTGTTTCTTCATACAGTGTTTGAAGATACATAGGTTTCTTCCACTTAAATTCCTTCCACTTAAATATTAAGATTAGTGGGCTTTTTTTTTTTGTCAAACAAAAATAACATGGTATTTATGAAAAAGTCTGAAATATTTAGTAAAGGTCAAAGTGTATAATTTTGCCACTAGAGCAGTTTTTCTCAAAATAAAGAAACCACACCTTTAAAAAAAATTACAACTTATTGAAAGATATCCATATTACACATTTATATAGAAAGTTTCATGTAACAGTACTTATTGGGAGCAATGCTATCAACATTTCTAATTAAATTCAATTGATTTTAAGCACCTACATTGATTTCATGACCAACAGTTTGAAAACATTGATCTAGAGAAAGTCTCTGACACTTTGTATGTATAGACTTGTTTGTATGTTTCCTTGAATTAATCACTTATTTATTGTTAAAGTGTTAATATTTAAATATTCATTTGCTTCAGTTGTAATTTACTATTATTATCAGACATTCTAGATTGTTTCCACATTGTTGCCATATAAAAAAGCTGATAATTTGTATACTGATGTCTGAATTTTGTTATTTCTAGAGATTTGATTCTCGGGCATAAAATTACTGGGTCATTGGGTATGGATGCTTCACTCATTTTTAAAAAAAATTTTCTGTTTTTACATATATGGCCAAAGTACCAGATAGAGAGTTGCACTTATCTGTAGTCTCACTAGCTCTATGTAAAAGTGCCTGTTTTACTATTTTTCCTAGAATTGGTTATTTCTATCTAAAAACAGACAATTTGATAAAAATGATGTGCACCTGTAATAGATAGTATTAATGAAGTTAAACATTTAAAAAATTTCCATGTGCCTAAATGTTTTAATACTTACTGTCTTATGAACGTTCTCTTCTTTACCCATTCATTATTTGAAGTCTTAATTTATTATTATTGGCTCTTCATAGATAAGTATTTTAACCCATTGTTGTATTATTGGCAAATGTTTTTTGCCTAGTTTTCTAGAGTATATTTGTGTGTGTGTGTGTGTGTGTGTGTGTGTGTGTATAGTTTACATATAGTTCTGTAGGTGTAACAGTTTAAAACTATATCAAGAAGACAGTAAAGTCCTCACTTTTAACATCCTGGGTAGGCTTTTGAAGACTGCAAGTTTAAGCAAAACCATGTCTTAGAAAACCAATTGTTTTTCTCAGCATTATAATGAAATGATGTTATTTGAGGACTTGCTCTACCTCATTTTGCTTAAAGTCAGTTTCCAAGAAACTATTGATGATGATAAGTGAGAATTTTGCTCTTAAATTCTATTTTTATGCTTAGAAAGGTACTCCATCTAGGGATCAGCTCTATAGTCACCCATATTCTTTTACAGCAATGTCTTTTCAAAGTGTTCTGTAAAACATATGTTTCAGTCATCTGGCATTTTAAAATGGATATTTCTCGGCCTTGGCCCCAGAGATCATGAATAGTCAGTTTTGGACTTGGCTGGCAGGGTTGTGGGTGGGGATAGGGAGAGAATCCAAAAACATACACACATTTTTTTTTGTGTTTAAAATTTTTTTAGTTGGATTAAAGAGCTAATTTTGTTAAAAGGTACAGTATAGAGTAACTTTATGCCCCTTCCAAGTGCTGCTGAATTTTTCAACGTGGTTATCTATTTTCAGTCTTATTCATTTGTACTTTCATGTTTTTGAAAGGCTTAATTTCTGAGTTATGGATTCATATTTAGTCCTTAGAGCTAGATTATTAGAAAGCTTTATTATTTTTTTTTCCAGGTTGAACATTTGAAACATCCCTTTCAGTCTTGGTTCCAAATCTCCTGCAAAAAGAACATGGTGAATGGCCGCGTAGCTCTCCTGGGAAACCCTCTCCATGTCTTGCAGAAGCATCCTAAGTGTTACAGGCCTGCTATACACCGGATAGATAGGTACCACTGGGTTAACACAAACCGATAATGCAGGGAACTGGTCATGTGGTAGGAGAGAGCTCAGAGAAGCAGGTTTATTTTCTCCAAAATGAAAATGAGTCTAAGGTTGAGAGGCCCATGAAACAAAAAATGACCATGTTAGGAACTAGGGTACAGTATGGGGACTCCTTTCACACAGATCATGACTCTGTTCTTAGCTGTAATTTTAGTTATTTAATTTTCTATGATGTTTTATATAATATTAGTGAATGGACCCAGTTAAGTAATAGAATGAAGATACCTGTGACAAGAGTCAATGAATTATGAAAAGTATCAATTTGAATAAACTTACTGTGTTTTTAATACCTTTCTAGTTTCATTTGTTGCAAGAAAGTTTTAAAAGTTTGTGTTTCTTCATTAGACATTTTTTTTTAAAAAGTAGACTTTCATTTAGTGGAGAGGGATCCTGCATGTAGTATTCTGTCTTCTACTTTGTTACCAACTGTAACTGTTCTATTTCACAAGCCCAGTAAGAACTTGTTTGAAAATGACTGTAGGATACAAAATTTTTAAAAATTTGGTGTATTTCTAAGACTCTTAATAGATTTAAAATTGACTCATTTTTATTAATGTTATATGCTCATTATAAAATATTCAAGCTAATTAGAGAAACAAGACACCAAAAAAAAAAAAAATCTATACCATCCAGCTAGAAATTACTATTAACATTAAACAGTGACCATCTTTGCAGTTATCCTATGTACGAGGTATGACAATCAAGTTCATGAACTTATTCTAGATCAAATGCTGCATGCCTCATCGCTGAATAGCACTACGGTCACCTTCAAAGTACTCCCCTTGGGAAGCTATGTGCCCATGCCAGCACCTAGTCCACCCATCAAAGCAATTTTCAGAGCTGTTGTTATATTACCCTTGATGTCCTGAATGTCATCAAATGTCTTCCTTTCAATATTTCCTTTTTCTTTGGGTAAAGAAAAAGTCATTGGGGGCTGGATCAGGTGAGTAGGGAGGGTGTTCCTACACAATTATTTGTAAAGTGCTGTCAGTGTAAGCGCATGTGGTAATTTTGTGAACTTAATTGTCTGACCGCACCAAATAATGATGAGAACTCTGATGGTCGTTCCAGAAAAAGAGTTCTCAAATTGCACTGAAGGGTGAACTAGGCATTGATGTTGGTACATAGCTTCCCAAGGGGAGTACTTTGAAGGTGGCAGTAGTGATATTCAACAGTGAGGAATATAGCTCTTTTTCTAAGAGGCTCGCAAATCTAATTGTCAGACCTTGTATACATAGAGATTTAGGAATTTCAAGTAATTTGATAATACAAGTAATTTGATAAGAAAATCGTACTAGAGGAGCTGCTCATTAAATTTTTGAATTTAATTCTACTGAATCTCAGCAAAACCAAAAAACTGGAAGTGAAACTTAATTGTTGAAACATCCTTAAGCTTTCTACCACAACGTATTTTGTTTCTGGTCTTGTTCCCCATCTGAATGTAATCCTTTTTACCCTCCAGCTTAAACATTTTCAGTCAGGAAAATATTTAAATTCTGGACTCTGGCATATCGTGCTCTATATGACCTGAATTTCTGCTTGTCTTTTCAATCTTAATCACTCGACTGTCTTTTCTGACCCTGATACTTAAAAATGCTCTTGATTGGGATACTTTCCTCCGTCTTTCTTTCCTCCTCCCTGTCCTTTCATTCTTGTTCTCTGGGCATCACCTGAGATGCCATCTCTTTCAGGGGGACTTCCTGATCCCCCAAGTCCAGCTAATAATTCATGTCTATATGAATTATAGGGGTTCCTATAGCATTCTGTCTGCCCCTATGAGAGCACTTGCCTATTATGATTGTTTTGTAATCCTCAGCATCCCCCCAATAGGCCGGAAGTTTTCAGAGTACAGATACCTCATATTTCCTATAACTTTAAGCAGTGTTCACATTTATTGTCTCAATGATTTTTATTGGTGATTAAAAAAATTGGTTGCCTCATATCTGATACACAGCATTAAATAATGCTTGTTAGTTGATCATTCTCTCAACGAAGTAAGAAGTTTTATGTGGTAGACTGTGTAATACTCTTAGGACAAAGAATTAATTACTGTAAAAAATCTGAGGCTGTTCTTTATATTTGCAATTTATTGGACTAAAAGATGAAAGATTACTCATGTAAATATGTAGTTACTCAATGTACAACACAATTCTTGGATATGACAGAAAGTGGGTGAGTTTCAAGAACTTTTGCCTGGGAGATTTTATTAACAAAATGTCTTGTAGTTTTTAAGGTTTATTTTATTTTATTTTTGAGTTGGAGTCTCACTCTGTCGCCCAGGCTGAAGTGCCATGGCACACTCACGGCCACTGCAGCGACGACCTACTGGGCTCCGGCGATCCTTCCACCTCAGTCTTCCAAGTAGCCAGAACTACAGGTGCAAGCTACCACACCCAGCTAATTTTTTAGGTTTATTGTAGAGACGAGGTCGCACCAAGTTGCTGGGGCTGGTCTTGAACCTGCGGGCATAGTTGCCTAAGCCTCCCAAAGTGCTGGGATTACAGGCTGAGCCACTTGCCTCAGCCTCCCAAAGTGCTGGGATTACAGGCTGAGCCACCGAACCCAGCCTTTCTTTTTTTTTTAAACTTTCATCCTACAGAGGTGACAAATCTTTGGCATGTGTATGACCACTCCTGCACCCGATGACAATGGTAGACATTGCTAGTCAATCACAGTGTTCTGATTTGGGTTCAGAGATTGCCTCAAAACTCTTGCAACATAGTCCTGGAGATGGCCATTATAATTAATTGCTCCTAGTTGAGACTCAAGAGGAAATCAAGTCCACACTCTGCTAGGATTTGGCCCAGTGGGAGCCATCCATGAACTTCAGAGTCCTGTGTAACTCTTTAAAGTATCTCAGGAGTCCCTGAAGCAAATTTATAGGGGAAAAACATGATGAACGGCATCTTTTTACTGTGATTAAAAGTAGTCAATATATATTTGAAAAGCCCCCACATATATTAATACTGTATCTATTAGCATATCTGTATGTAACCAAATTAGATCTTCCTAATCTGCATTTAGAAATTTCCTACAATGAATATGTACTACTTTTTAAAAGAATTTTTATTTTGAGGTTACTATGGATTTAATGCAGCGATAAGAAATGACATAGATCCCATGTACTCTTTTAGCCATTTTCTGCCACTGGAAATTTTTTTTTTTTTTAGGTGATCACAAGGCTTATTTTTCTTTTAAAGGAGCAAAAGTCACAACATGTGTGTTGAATCTGATGCCCTCTCTGTTCCTCCTTCCTGCCAAGAGCTCTTCACTATAGCATAAGCTCAGGCTGAAATGTCAATCAACCATAACTCAGTTTAAGTATTCTTTTTATTTGAGTGTTCATTGGAAACAATTTTGCAAAACTATGGTACAATATCACAACCAGATATTGATGTTGATACAATCAAGATAAGAGATATTTCCATCATTACAAGGATTGCTCTTGTTGTCCTGTTATAGTCACACCCACTTCCTTCCCATTCTCAGCCCTTTCTTAAACTCCTGGCAACCATTAATCTTTTCTCCATTTTTTATAATTTTATCATCTCAAAAATGTTATAAATGGAATCCTACTGTAGGGAAACTTCTGGGAATGGCTCTTTTCACTAAGCCTGGTGTTTTGAAGATTCACCCGGGTTGTTGCATGTATCAGTAGTTTATTCCTGATTGTTGAGTATGTCCATGGTACGGACATACCGGTTTGTTTAACTATTTATCCATCAAAGAACAACTGGATTGTGTCTGGATTTCAGGAATAAAGCTGCTCTAAACATTCGTGTATGCATTGTGTGAACATAAGTTTTTATTTCTCTGGGATAAATACCCAAGAGTGCAATTAATGGACTGTGTGCTTGGTAGTTGCATGCTTGGTTTTTTTTTTTTTTTTTTAAAGATACTGCCTCACTGTTTTACAGAGTAGCTGCACAATTTTATACTCCTGCCAACCACGTATGAGTGATCCACATCCTTGCTGCTCTTTGGTGGTGTCATATGAGATCATCACAATCTATTTCAGCCATTCCCATAGGTATCTTATTGTGGTTTTAATTTGCATGTCCTTGATGGCTGGTGATGTTGAACATCTTTTCATGAGCGTATTTGGTATACATCCTCTTTGGTGAAATATCTGTCTTCTGGCCATTTTATAATTGGGTGGGTGGGTTGTTTGTTTCTCACTGAGTTTTGAGAGTTCTTTATGTATTCTAGATACTGGTCCTTTGTCAGATATGTGGTTTGAAAATATTTTTTTCCAGTCTGTAGCCTGTCTTTTTATTCTGTTAACAGGGTCTTTAACAGAGCAAAAATTTTTAATTTTTGTGAAGTCCAATTCATTGACTTTTTCCTCTTATTGGTTTTGATTTGGTGTCAAATCTAAGATCTCTTTGCCTAACCCTAATCCTGATGATTTTCTGGGTTTTTTTCCCCTCTGAGATTTTATAGTTTTATGTTTTACATTTAAGTTCATAATTTATTTTGAGTTTTTATGTGAGGTATGAGATTTAGACTGAAGTTCTTTTTTTCTTTTCTTGACCATGAATATCCACTTACTGTAGCACCATTTGTTGAAAGACTTATCTTTCCTCCATTGAATTGTTCTTGCTTCTTTGTGAAAATTCAGTTGGGCGTATCTGTGAGGGTCTCCTTTCTTTCTTTCTTTCTTTCTTTCTTTCTTTCTTTCTTTCTTTCTTTCTTTCTTTCTTTCTTTCCTTCCTTCCTTCCCTCCTTCCTTCCCTCCTTCCTTCCCTCCTTCCTTCCCTCTTTCCTTCCCTCCTTCCTTCCCTCCTTCCTTCCCTCCTTCCTTCCTTCTTCCTTTCTTTCTTTCTTTTCTTTCTTTTCTTTCCTTTCTTTTCTTTCTTGTGGGAATCTCACTCTGTCACCCAGGCTGGAGTGCAGTGGCACTCTCACAGCCACCGCAGCCACCAACTTGCTGGACTCAGGCGGTTCTTCCGCCTCGGCCTTCCAAGTAGCTGGAACTACAGACACACACCACCATGCCTGGCTAATTTTTTGATTTATTGATGAGATCTTGCCAAGGTGCCCAGGCTGTTCTTGAACCTGTGAGCTCAGGCAATTCGTTCACCTAGGCCACTCAAAATGCTGGGATTATAGGAATGAGTCACTGTGTCTGACCTGAGGGTCTATTTCTGTGTTGTCTTTTCTTTTCCGTTGATCTGTGTGTCTTCTGCCTACCACATAGCCTTGACTACTATGGCTATATGAGTCTTGAAACTGGGTAGGTTGATTCCTCCTACTTTATTCTTTCTAAAAATTGTTTTAGCTATTCTAGTTTCTTTGCCTTTTCGCATAAATTTTGGAATGATTCTTGTCTATATCTATGAAAAAAATCTTGGTGAGATTTTGAAAGGGTTTGTGGTAAATCTGTGTGTCAAGTTGTGAATAACTGACATCTCTACTACGTTGTGTCTTCCAATCCATGAATACAATGTTATTCTCCATCTGTTTGGATCGTCTTCAGTTTTTTCATCAACATCCTGTGGTTTTTAGAAGACAAGTCCTGTACATTTTTTTAGATATGCACCTAAGAATTTCATTATTTAATTAATTATAAATGATGTTGTGGATACTGAAATGAAACATACATGCTCATTGGTCATATTCAGGAATATGGGCTGAGAATAGTGGCTCATACCTGTAATCCTGGTATTTTGAGAGGCCAAGGCAGGAGGATCGCTTGAGGTCAGAAGTCTAAGACTAGCCTGAGCAAAATAGACACTCTTAAAAAAGAAAAAATTAGCCTGTTATCCTGGCATGGTGGCACATGCATGGGGTCTTAGCTACTTAGGAGGCTGAGGTGAGAAGATCACTTGAGCCCAAGTGTTTGGGGCTGCAATGAGCTATGATCCTGCCATTGTGCCACTCCAGCCTGGGCAACAGAGTGAGACTCTGTTTCTAAAAAAAAACACCCCCAAAACAAATAAAAAATAGAAACTGATTTTTGTGTGTACTGGAACTTTTAGCTCTCTGTTGAGTGAGTGCCGAGAAAAGACATCCTTGCTTTGTTTCTTAGGGAAAAGCGTTCTTTTACCATGAACTATTTACTCATCATTTTTGCAGATGCTCTTTTATTAAGTATGGGAAGTTCTATTTTTTTGTGGGGGGGATTTCATTTTGAAGGGGTGTTCAATTGTGTCAAATGTTTTTTTTCTACATTGTTGATATGATTATGTGATTTTTCTTCTTTAGCCTGTTGATATGTATATTGCATTGATAGGTTTTTTAAAATATTGAACCAGCCTTGCATCATGGAATAAACCCACTTGATCATGGTGTATAATTCTTTTTATATATTGCTGAATTTTATTTGCTAATATCTTGTTAAGGATATTTGCATCTATATTCATGAAGGATACTGGTTTTTGTTTTCATTTTTTGTATTTTTGGTATCAGGGTAATACTATATATGTAAATACCATAATATATAATTTATAATATATTCATATATATACATACATACTATAAACACTTTATAAAATAGAAAGTAATCCCTTTCTCTTGTACTTTCTGAAATAAATTATGTAGAATTGATGTTAACCTTTTTTTTTTTTTTTTTTAAGTCAGGGTCTCACTCTGTTACCCAGGCTGGGGTATAGTGGCATGATCATAGCTCACCATAGTTTTGAATTCCTGGGCTCAAGTGATCAGCCCATCTCAGCCTCCTGAGTAGCTGGGGTTACAGGCATGTGCCAACACATTCAGCTAATTTTTTATTTTATTTTTTGTAGACACAAGGCCTTACTGTATTGCCCAGGCTGATCTCAAACTCCTCAAGTGATCCTCCTGCTTCAGCCTCCCAAAGTGCTCAGATTAAAGACATGAACCAATGTGCCTAGCCTTAGCCTTGTTTTAAAATATTTGGTACATAGGCCAGGTGCGGTGGCTCATGCCTATAATTCCAGCACTTTGGGAGGCTGAGACAAGAGGATTATCTGAGTCTAGGGGTTCGAAACCAGCCTGGGTAACTTGGAGAGACCTCTTCTCTACAATAAATCAAGAAAAATTAGCCAGGCATGGTGGCACGTGCCTGTAGTCCCTACTACTTGGAGGGCTGAGGTGGAAGAATCGCCTGAGTTCAGCAGGTCAAGGCTGCAGTGGGCAGGAGTGTGCCACTGCACTCTAGCCTGGGTGACAGAGTGAGACTCCTATTCAAAAAGAAAAAGAAAAGAAAAAAGAAAATTGGTAGAATTATATGGTGAAGTCATCTGAGCCTGAAAATTTCTTCTTTGTGAATTGTAAAATTATAAATCCAACTTTCTTAATCATGATAGGGCTATTCAAATGATATGGTTCATGGTGGGTAAGTTGTAGTAGTTTGTAATTTTTGAAGGGGATCATTACTGCCTGGTGTTGGTGGATGTCCAGATTTTCCATATTGGTCTCTACTGACACCAAGAACTGGAAGAGAATTTCTAATTGCTCTGCAGAGATGAAAATCCCCAGCTCTCTGCTTGATTTTCTCTGATATCACCCCAACAGGAGGTTGGGGTACCCTGTTCCCGCCAGGCAAGGATGGAACTCTAGACTCCCCAATCAACTTTTACCGGTGTGGGTGATGTTAGTATTTTCTGTGCTGTTTTGTTAGAGTAAAGGATTTACTGTGAAAGTTTTCTGTCTTGCTAGTTTGTCCCTTTCCTGGTCCTTTGGCTAAATAGGCTTTTGGGGTCTTTTTTGATCTGGGCCCATTGGTGTAGGTTGCTGTACTCTTTATTTCCAAGTCTGGAATATAAAAGGAAAAAAAAAAATCTCACTTCCATATCCTCCCTTGGGTTCTGAGGTCCCTGGCCAGTCTGCCGTCTTCTCTCTATCTTTCAGTCTTCTCATCTTTATTTTATGTAATCCCCAGGGATTTTAGTTGTACTTGGAAGAGTATGGAAAAGTATACCTGTTCCATCTTCCTGGAAGTGGAAGTCCATGTACCACTTTTGAAATAATAAAATACATTTAGTTGCTCTTAAGACAACTATATGTATTTTTGGAAAAGGGTGCTTTCTCATATAGTTGGTAAAATATGGCTTCTATATTTATTGAAGTTTTCTTTTTCTGTTTTTTGATTAGTGGGTTGTATGTGTTTGCATACAAGCTTATTCTCTAAAAATAACTAGAATGTCAATTCTCAAAAAGAACTTGTTATTGATTTGATTCAGCAATAAACATATATAATGCAGCAAGAAAAATAACTTATCTCTGTCTTGTAATCTGTGGCATTTCCATTAAGAAGCATGTGCTTACTAAAAGCCTGCAGCTGCTAGTGTGTTAATGGAAATCGGATGGAGGGCCCAAGGAGTCAGCCAGGAAATTAATAGGATTGTGTTCTGGCAGGTGCCTTGATCAGCCAAGAATGAGGAATATTGGGAAAAGGGCTTTCATTTCTGCACTCCTTTTTCTTCGCCACCTCCCCAGAGGCCCTGCACCCTTGGCTTAACTATCCTAAATAGTCTTGCTTTTCTGGCTTAATTAATCTTCACTCTACTTTCTGGGAAATAAGCATCATAATTTATGTGAATAGCTAAATAAAGTTCTCAAAGACACATCACCAATATTAAACTAAGACTTTCTTCTCAAAGTACTGGAGAGCCTTTAATCATGTAAAATGACTACGCATTGGTTTGGGGGTGTGCTTAAAAATTCCCAGTTCAATCTTGGAGAGAACTGCATGTTTTTGCTTCTTCTTTTTTCATCCTCTGACATGCAGGTCTTGGGAGTCCGTAGGGAGGATACTGGGACACCTGGAAGCCAGGAAATGATGTGACTTGTTCAGATAATCTCATCTGAAAAAAAATGCTGGAGAAGGAGGAGGAGGAAAAGGCAAAAATGGCTGGTTCTCAGGGGCTATTGACAGTCACGGCTGTGGCCATAGAATTTTCTCCAGAAGAGTGGGAATGCCTAGACCTTGCTCAACGATTTTTGTACAAGAAGGTGATGTTAGAGAACCACAGGGATCTGGTGTTTTTGGGCCTTGCTATCTCTAAGCTGAACCCGATCATCTGTCGGGAACAAAATAAGGAGCCCTGGAGACACAGCACATGGGCCAGACACTCAGACTGGAGTGCAATGGCATGCTCCCAGCCACCGCAGCCTCAACGTGCTGGGCTTTGGCAATCCTTCTGCCTCAGCCTTCCAAGTAGCCAGAACTGCGGGTGCGTACTGTCATGCCCGGCTAATTTTTTATTTATTGTAGAGATGAGGTCTCGCCAAGTTGCCAAGCTATCTCCTGTCTCATTCCGCCCTCTGGAGTAGTAACCCTAACTGCTGTTAGGGAGTGAGGATGATGACCCATCTGGCTACTTCCTGCTGATCATGGGTGTCCTATGGCGATGGCAGCTAGGGATCCTCCGGAGGGAGATCTAAAGGTCCTTGGTAGAAAGAAACTTCCATACAATGTTCCATCTGCATCACCATTTGGAGTTTGATGGCCTCTAGCGCAGCTTGTGAACCTCTACTTGGAGCTCTCCGATGGCTCGTCCTCCTGCCTGGATGCAGACTGGGAGACATAACAGTAAAATCAAAATCAGCACTCCCAATGCTATTAAAGAATATACTGCAGACCAAAAAAAATTAAAAAAAAATTCCCAGTTTGTGGAGGAGATGGGAGGACAGCTTCCACATAGCCCACTCTTATAGGCAACCATCATTTTGCCATTTTGTTGATATTGTGTTAGGAAAGCAGTAAGTGATTTTAATGGAAATTGGAACTAGTGAAATACCTTTAAGACTTAATGTACCTTAAGGCTGACAGATTTGGTTTTTACTTTGCTTGATGACAAATCTAACTATTTAAACTCAAGATGACTAAGTAACCAACTTCTAGCAACAAAGAAATCCGAATACAATGCCAGTGTAAAGTGGAAGAAATGGAGGACTTCGATGTGGAGAGTTGATTCTGAGCAGATGTTCCTTATGGCGATTTAAACATTCTTGCTAAATTTAATTGTAAATTGTCATGTTATCTATGTCTTTATTTTCTCTAAAGTAATTTGTCATTAGTATTTTGATTGGTTGTATTTAGAGGTAAATCCTCAGCCACACATGGACATCTCTTAATTATGACAAAAGACCTACAGAGCTGAAAATGTAGAATACCAGAATTCATAAATTTATGAATTTATAACTTATTCATCATTCATTATCTGCCCAAATAAAGTTTGTTTAAATTAACATTTTAATGCTTTACTAGTCTACCTTCCTTGCATTGCTTGGGAGACTCACTTACGATTGATATATATATCTGTTATATGCCACATGACCTGTATTTTTAAAAAATCTAACACATATCTAATATTTATGTATTTATTTATTTTAAAGATGTGGGGTACAAATCAGGGTTAGGTATACAAATGGTCATGTGTAGGTAAAGTTTGGGCCTCACTTTGGTTACCACTTCACTTGGTTTGAGATCAGGTACCCTTATTTATGAGGTGTGCCCACCCCTCCTCTGGCAGTTTCCCTCTACTGCCAATCCCTTTCTTATAGTATTATGGTGAATGTTCAGGGTCCACTTATGAGTGAGATCATGTGGTACTCAGT
Source organism: Carlito syrichta (assembly GCF_000164805.1). NCBI lineage: Eukaryota > Metazoa > Chordata > Mammalia > Primates > Tarsiidae > Carlito > Carlito syrichta. Next base: position 175,091 of record NW_007233059.1, read on the forward strand.
TCTTTGTTTCAGAGATAGATCACTCAGTATTGTAGACTCTCAGTTCATCCATGTTGCTGTGAAACATATATAGTATTTAAAAAATGAAAGCTATGTTTAGATGGTACTAAGGCAAATACATTTTTCCTTATGACTTGTTTAGAGATATAGTCTCTGCTAGAAAATTAAATATTCTGCTTTTCACAAAAGAAAATATATTCTTAAACTTAAAAAAAAAACTTCTTTGTACTTTTTTTAATACTACACATTTCAGATACATTTGCATTTCTTCAAATTATTTCTGGTGTTGTGAACCTTGTTATTTCTTTTTAAAAAATATTTTATTTTAAAGATGTGGGGTACCATTCAGGATTAGGCATATAAGTGGACATCCTCCAGGTAAAGCTTGGGCCTCCCTTTGCTCTCCCCACTTTGCCTGGTTTGAGATCAGGTACCCTTACTGATGTTGTGTCTCCCCCCACCCCAGTATCCTGCTACTGCCAATTCTTTTCTTATAGTATTATGGTAAGTGTTCAGGGTCCGCTTATGAGTGAGAACATATGGTACTCTGTTCTTTGTTTCTGTGATAGATCACTGAGTATGATAGACTCTAAATCCGTCCAAGTTGCTGCAAAGTCCATATGTTTGTCCTTCTTTATGGCTGCATAATACTCCATTGTGTATATGCACCACATTTTTTAAATCTCCAGTTTTGATGGGCAGCATGGTTGGTTCCATGTTTTTGCTATTGTGAAGAGTGCTACAATAAACATGCGTGTGCAGGCATCTTTTTCGAAGAATTTGCGTTCCTCTGGGTGTATTCCCAGTAAGGGAATTGCTGGGTCATATGGTAGGTCAATGTCTAGTTCTTTTAGAAATTGCCACACTGTTTTCCAAAAAGGTTATATTAGTTTGCATTCCCACCAGCCGTGTTGAAGCATTCTTTTTTCTCCACATCCTCGCTGGCATCTATTGTTGTTTATTAATGATGGCCATTCTTTCTAGGGTTAGGTGGTATGTCAATGTGGTTTTGATTTGCATTTCTCTGATGATTAATGAGGCTGAGCACTTTTTCATGTGTCTGTTGGCTGCCCGTATATCTTCTGTTGAGAAATGTCTATTCATGTCTTTTGCCTAGTTTTTATTTTATTTATTTATTTATTTTTTGAGTTGGAGTCTCTCTCAGTCGTCCAGACTGGAGTGCAGTGGCCGCTCCTGGCCACTGTATCCTCGACCTGCTGGGCTCCGGCGATCCTTCCGCTTCAGTCTTCCAAGTCGCTGGAACTACAGGTGCGCGCTACCACACCCGGCTAATTTTTTTGATTTATTGTAGAGATGAGGTCTCACCAAGTTGCCCAGGCAGGTCTCGAACCCGTGGGCTCAGGCAATTCACTCACCTCGGCCTCCCAAAGCGCGGGATTACAGGCTGAGCCACCGAGCCCGGCTTTGCCTACTTTTTAATGGGACTGTTTGTTTTTTTTCTTTTTGGCAGGTTTGAATTCTTTGTAGATCCTGGATGTTAGACCTTTGTTAGATACACTGTTGGCAAATATTTTTTTCCATTCTGTAGGCTGTTTCCCCACTCTCTTGATGGCTTCTTTTGCTTTGCATAAGCTTTTCAGTTTGATGAGGTCCCACTTGTCTGTCATATCTCTTATGGTATGGGCACTTGGGGTTTTGATCAGGAATTGGTTGCCAGTTCCAGTTTCCATAAGGGTGTTGCCTGCATTTTCTAAGATTCTTATAGTTTGAGGTTTTATGTTGAAGACTTTGATCCATTTAGAATTGATTTTTGTGTATGGGGATAGGTAGGGGTCCTGTTTCAGTCTTCTGCATGTGATCAGCCAGTTTTCCCTGCACCATTTACTGAATAGGTTCTCTTTTCCCCAGGTTGTTGGTGGAGGCTTTGTTGAACGTGAGCTGGTTGAGAATTTGAGGTTTTGTTTCCGGAATCTCTATCCTGTTCAATTGGTCCATATGCCTATTCTTGTACCGATACCAGGCTGTTTTGATTATTGTAGCCTTATAGTAAAGTTTAAAGTCTGGAAATGTGATACCTCCTGCTTTGTTTCTTTTGCTGAGGATTGTTTTTGACTATTCATGATCATTTATGTTTCCATATGAATTTCTGTATTGTCATTTCCAGGTCTGAGAAGAATGATGTTGGTAATTTAATGGGTATTACATTGAATCTGTAGATTGCCTTTGGTAGGATGGACATCTTAATGTTGATTCTTCCTATTCATAAGCATGGAATATTTTTTCCATTTGTTTGTTTCTTCTTGGATTTCTTTGAGGAGTGTTTTGTAGTTTTCAATGTCAAGGTCTTTTACCTCTCTGGTTAGGAAGATACCAGGTATTTCATTTTTTTGTGGCTATTGTGATTGTGATTGTGCTTTTTATTTGGTTCTTTGCTTGCTTATTGTTGGTGTACAAGAATGTGACTATCTTTTGCACATTTATTTTGCACCCTGAGACTTTTCCAAAGTCCTTTATCAGTGAAAGCAGGTTTTTGACAGATTCTCTTGAGTTTTCGAGGTATGGGCCCGTGTTGTCAGCAAAGAGGGATAACTTAACTTTCTTTTTTTCTATTTGGATACCCCTGCTTTCCTTCTCTTGTCTAGTTGCTCTAGCTAGGACTTTCAACACAATGTTGAACAAGAGGGGTGAGAGAGGACAGCCTTGTCTTGTTACGGTTTTCAGGGGAATTGTTTCCAGTTTCTATCTGTTTAGTAATATGCTGGCTGTGGGTTTATCATAGATGGTGCTTACTATTTTGAGGTATGTTCCTCCTATGCCTAGGTGTTTGAGAGTTTTTATCAAGAAGGCATGCTGGATTTTATCAAAAGTTTTTCTGTATCTAATGATATAATCATATGGTTTTGTTTTTACATCTGTTGATATATTTAATTACATTTATGGTCTTGTGGATGTTGAACCAGCCCTGCATCCCAGGAATGAAGCCTACTTGGTCATGGTAGATGATTTTTGAGAGGTGTTGTTGGATCTGATTTTCTAGAATCTTGTTGAGAATTTTTGCATCTATGTTCATTAGGGATATTGGCCTGCAGTTCTCTTTTTTTGTTGGATCTTTACCTGTTTTGGGTATCAGTGTGATGTTAACGTCATAAAATGATTTGGAGAGAATTCTGTCTTTCTCAATTGTCTGGAATACTTTCAACAGGATTGGTATCAGCTCTTCCTTGTACGTTTTGTAGGATTCCACTGGAAAGCCATGTGGTCCAGGGCTTTCTTTTTGTAGGTGGTTTTCTTATGATGGAGTCAATTTCCTGGGTTGTTACCGGTCTACTTAGCGCGTCAATGTCTTCTTGTTTCAACCTGGGGAGGTTGTGTGATGTCAGAAAGTCCTTCATTTCATTTAGGTTATCAAGTTTGTTTCCATACAGGTGTGCATCGTAACCTCTGATCATCTTTTGCATTTCTTCAGGGTCAATTGTAATGTGATATTTTGTATTTCTGATTGTGTTTATTTGGGCTTTTTCTTGGTCATTCTGGCTAGAAGGTCTACCAATCTTGTTTATTTTTTCAAAGAACCAGCTTTCTGTTTTGTTGATTTTTTTTTTTTTTTTAAATGATATTTTTATCTTTATGTCCTTATTTGGGCTTTTACTTTGGTGATCTGGATTCTTCTGCTGAATTTAGGGTTTTGGTGGTCTTGTCTTTCCAGCTCCCTTAGGTGATTTGTTAGACTGTTAACTTGTGTTCTTTCTATTTTCTTGATGTGTGTTCATAGAGATATAAATTTCCCTCTTAGAACTGATTTCATGGCATCCCAAAGCTTTTGGTAAGGTGTTTCTTCATTTTCATTTGTTTCCAGGAATGACCTGTATTTTAAGTACTCTCATTGTAGGTCACCAAATAGTGTACAAATATGTCCATGTACTTTGTGATTCAGTGAAAGGTAGCTTTAGTCAGATTAAATAGTGATAAATAAAAATTTTACATTTCTAGAAAGAGTTTTAGTCAATATCTTTAATATTTCATAAGATGTATGATATAATAATCTCTTGTAGTCATAGAGAAAATATCAGCAGGGGTGCTCATCATCTGTGGCAAATATTAGTCTCTGTTATATGTATACATATATATGTATACATATCTCTCAAACTGTAATACATATATATGTGATTTAGACATGAATATTATAGATATTTTCACATAATTCTCTTATCCACTTCATCAGATGTTGTATTGATGTATTTAATACATTTTCATCATGCAGACTAAAATGAAATCACCATTTTCCTTCTATATCTAAAAATAAAACAGAAGAAGATAAATATTATGCAGTTATTTTTATAAGAACAGTGTCCAAAATGGAAAAAATAATTACAGAATAAAGAACTCCTACAAACAGTAAGAAAAAAATATAGACAATACAATGGAAAATGGGCAAAAGTCTTGAATTGGCACTTCACAAGAGAAGATATTCAAAATTATGTTTAAATATATGAAAGATGGTTAGTTTCATGGTCATCAGGGAAATACAACTTAAAACTACAATGAGAGACTGTACACCCAAAAGAATGGATTAAAAAAATATGTAAAATACTAAGTGCTGATAAAGCAACCAGAACCCTTATCCATAGCTGGTGGCAATATAGTATGGAACTCTAGTTGGTAGTATCTATTAAAGTTGAACATATCCATGCCCTAAGACTCAGAATTCTAGTCCTAAGTATGTATAGCCACCAGAAGGTGTGCAAGACTATAATAATTCCAGACTGAAAAATACTCACATATATATCAATAGTGTAGAACATTATGAATAATGATATATCCCTACAATGTAATACTTTAGAGCCAAGAGAATCAACAAACTATAACTACATGTAAAATACAGATGGATCTCACGAAGTTGAGCAAAATTAGTGACAAAGTAGCTCATAATTTATGATTCTATTTCTGCCAAGTCACGAATAAGAAAACCAATTTATGACACTTGAAATCAGGATAGTGGTTGCTCTCTATCATGGGGAACAAGTGACTAGAAGGAGGCATAAGGTACTTCTGGGAAGCTGGTAATAATCTATTTCTTGATTTGGAGCTAGTTATATGGGTATATTCACACTGGATAATTCATTGAGATGTAAATGTATGACTTGTTTGCTTTTAAAGCTATTATATTTAAATGAAGTTTTAAAAGTAGCCTTTATCCCAGACATTGGCAATAACTTAAAGTAGACTAGGGGCCAGAGCTGGAGTCAGTGCTCAGTTATTTCTCTATGTTGCTGGCTTCTGATCTTGCTTTCAGTGTGTTAGATCACCACTCTACATGAACAAGATGAAGACTTTGGGCCTTCTCTGTTTGGCACTATTATCTATCAACCTTACAAAATATTAATGCTGGTGGCTTGGAACCAAAACATTTGATTTTTAAAGATACAACATCTTAAATTCTTATGATTAAAATCAATATTTAAAAAAATAGCAGTAGGCATCATTGTGGTGTAGTGGAAGAAACCCTAGATGAGAAGACAATAGACCCAAGTTCTAGCTGCTTTTTGTCCTCTTCCAGTTGGATGAATGGGAACAAATCTGATTCTCAATTCCTTCTCTCTGGGATTAATTTTACCTGCCAGAAAGTGGAGTGATAACCTCTGTGATCTTTTGGTCATTTCTAACTCTGAGATCTAAGATCCCATCTGCTGGAAAGCTCTTAAAGTAACTGTTGCTAGCGGGGCGCAGTGTCTCACGCCTGTAATCCCATCACTTTGGAAGTTGGAGGCCAGAGGATTGCTGAGCCCAGGGGTTCCAGACCTGCCTGGAAACTTGGCTATGATAAATCAAAAAATTAGCCAGGCATGGTGGTGCATGCCTATAGTTCCAGCTATTTGGAAGACTGAGGTGGAAGGATCGCCTAAGCCCAGCAGTTCGAGGCTGCAGTGACAGTGAACATGCTACTGCACTCCAGCCTGGGCAATAGAGTGAGACTCCAACTCAAACAAAAAGCTGATGATGCACCTTTTTTTTTTTTTTTTTACCACCATTAATTCCTAATCCTCTGCTGACATTTTCAGTTATGAATTTGGTCCCAAATGCACAATAATAAATTTCAAATTATATAGCAAAATATAATCTTAATGTTGATGATCATAAGGGTATTTCACCTTATCTTCACCTCCAAATTGATCTCTTGCTTTTCTTAGGGTTTGTTGCTCTGCAGCGAGGATGCTTTTCAGAAAATGTTGCATATTGGTGAAGAGGAGAAGATCTTTGTTTTTCTTAATATACTGTAGAGAGTGTGGAGTACAGAATTAATATCCTGTTCCCATTTATTTTAAGTATTCTTGTATCTTCTTAGCCAGAATATAGACCTGAGAGTACTATATACAATTCTGCTTTCAAGATAAAATGAGATCTCTTTGTAGACAGTGGTTGACAGAAGACTAATATTCCAGCTCTGCAACCATTGCTGTGTCTAGGGTAAGTTTTTTTTTTTTTTTAAACACTTCTAATTTCAACATCCTCATCTGTAAATTAGGAATAAAAATAGCTTCTACCTTACAAGGATATGGGAAATATTAAATGAGATAATGCCTGTAAAACTCTTTTATCTGGCAGGTGGCGTGTAAAAAATGTTTGCTATCATTTGTCTGGTAGGTTGTGATTTCAGTACATAGCATCAGGGTCCATATAAATCTATTTATTCATTAACACAGTAAATGCATCGAACGCCTACTGTAAGCCTGGCACACAAACAAGCATCACTGCCCTCATGGAATTCTCATTCTTGCAGTGAAAGAAAAGTCATAAACAACAGTGTAAGTAAGTAAATGATGTAGTATGTTAAGAAGTGATACAGGAAAAAGAAAAGTAGAGCAGAATAAAAGAAAACTGAGTTGGGGGCACAGAGGGTTGCAAGTTAAGATGGGATAGTTATTGAGAGGGTGGCATTTGAACAAAGACAAGGAGATAAGGGAGTCACGCAGCCTCTAACTCCTTAGTTTCTCAGCCTCGGCACTATTGACATTTTGGGATGGATAATTTTTTGTTGTGGGAGCTGTCCTACGCATTGTAGGCTGTTAGCAGCATCCCTGACCTCTACCCACTAGCTCTCAGTAGCATCTCCCACAGATAGACTCAAGGAGTCATTGGCATATAGTTAGTATTATAGTAAGCCAAGCAAAAGATGATGGTGGCTTGCACCAGGGTAGTAGCGGTGTAGTTGATGAGCCATGATCAGATTCTAGGCATGCTCTGAAGGTAGAACAATGGAATTTCCTGATGGATTGGTTGCAGAGTGTATGTAACATAGACAGGTTTCAAGAAAGACTTTGGCCTGAAAAACCGTAAGACTGGAATTGTCATAAACTGAGATGGGGAAGGTTTTGGGTGAAGCAGATTTAGAAAGATGACCAGAAATTGGGTTTTGGAATGTTGAGTTTGAGATACTTGTTAGACATCCAGGTGGAGATGGCCAATATGCAGTTGGATGTGTGAGTTTAGTCAGAGAGTTGACTTGGGGCTGAAGATACATAGTTGAGTCATTGGCATATAAATGGGATTTAAAGTTAGAGACTGGATAAGACTCCCAAGGGGTGTAAATATAGACAGAGAAGGAGATGGGACTGAATCCTGGCTTTCCAACACTAAGAGGTCAGGGAGAAGAGGAGGGTTCAGCAAAAGAGACTGAGATGGAACAACTAGAGAGGTCGGAGGAAAACCAGGAGGCCAGTATCTTGGGAGCCAAGTGAAGAAAGTGTATGGAGGAGGAGAAAGTGGTTAGATGTGTCAAATGCTGCTGATAGATGAAGACAGAGAGTTGACTGTTCTCTGATTTGTGAGAGTTGAGGACTTATGACTAATGTCACCATCAACAGCTATAAAAAATAAATCTCTGACTCGGTAATGAATAGAGATTCCATCATAGAGACATGCGTCTGGGACATTTACTTAGTAGGAGTGAGGAGTTCTAGAGTCTAGACTCAGAACTACCACTATGAATAACTTCATGACTTTAGGCAAATTCTTTACTTTGTTTTAAATTATATGAAGTGGCTAGCATATGTATGCTACCTAATTTACAGGATTGCTGTGCAGATCAAGTGATGCAATATATATATAAAAGTGACTTTGAAAATTGTAGTTTGATATACATAATGAAAAAAAGATATGCTCTTGTTTTTATTTATTTATTTATTTATTATTTATTAAGAAGACAGAAAATCTCCCAAGTGGGAGAGGACTCAAAAAGAGGGTTGCCCTGCTCTTGTTTATAATTCAAGATCATCCTTGACCTTCAAAGGATTGACCAATAATGGAGGATGATATTTTTTAAGATCACAGACTTAATTTTATGACCTTTTATTTTTAATAGTTGAAATTCTGAAATAATGCTTTCATTCAAGTGCTCTAAATAATACAATATTAAGAAGAATATCATTGTCAACCTTGCACAGAAAACAGCAAGACATAAGTTTGAGTAAATATGCTACCACTTAGGTGTCTAAATTCAGTATGAGTCTCAGTGAATTTCACAGATCGAATTCTGCCCACTTATTGGTAATATGCCAGTGAGACATGAAATTAAGTAACTGTGGACCCACTTTTGTAATTCCCATGATGCAAGCAGTCACGTAACCATCGTCTACCCTTTAGAATACAGGATTTAAAAACTATTGTTGTATGTGGTTTGAGATGTAAGCTGAGTGTCAAGGCAGTGTACCATCTAGGGAGGCCAGAAATATCTGGGTAGGCCATACACTGAGGCATTTACTCAATGAAGAAGTCAGTTTTAATCAAGTCCATGTGATACACATGATAAAGTTTGTTACCTCTTCTGATGATTCTGGCTCCAGGCGAGACTCGTGCTTCATTTCAATGAGTGGAGAGAGAAGATCTTTTTCTTTTTCAGAGATAGGCTGCTCTTCTAGCAGGAAAGCACTTATGCTTTGGTCAAGCTTACTATCCCAGGAAACTGCTGACATTCGCAGAGTGACAGAGAATGCATCCCTGAAAAAGGCCTTCAGTCCCTGGCCAAGGAAGAGAAGGTGAGAGGGGGACAGATCAACAGGGCTTCTAAACAATTGCTATTAAAGCTTTAAAATAATAGTTGCGCCAATGGGACTCAAGTAGATTTGAAATATTGCAAAGCTTAAAGCCATTATTATTCTGGGCGATAGGGACTGAGTCACAGAGAAAAAGACGCAAAGCGCCTCATGCATGTAATAAATACCTCATAAAATGCCCTCTGAAAGGCAGGGTTGGCATCCTGGTGGGGTTCCCCAGCAGCAATGTGGGCCAGGCAGCGGATCAACAGCAGAACGAAGCTTCCTACAGATGCCAAACACTCTCTCCCAATAAATAGTGTGTTTTCATCACGCTGATTGGAGAATATACCCATGCAGAGATGTCAACCTCTGGGAACATTTCCACTATCCCTTTCTTTTTCTAGGTTTATGGTATATGGTCTAAATTAAGACTCTCTGGACCTACTAAAAATTTACTAAAGGAAAGATTCAGATGACCAGGGGAAAATTATTGTTTTGGTCTAGCTCTAAGTCATTTTCTCCACTGTCACTTAATTTTTCCTGCTACCTCCATTTTGTAGAAACATGATTTGAAATTCAAAATTACTTGTGTATCTCTCAATGTCCTCCAATCACTGCTTCCTTAAGCAGCAGTTCTCAAACTTTAATAAGAATCACGCAGGAGTGATTCTGTTCTTGCAAACTGTCCCAGAGTTTCCAGTTCCATGGGGTCTATGCATTTCCATTTCACCAAGCTCCCCAGGGGGTTAACACAGGAGGTCCAAGGGACAGTTTGAGACTCATAGCTTTAGGGGGCTCTCAGGCTTTTCTTTGTCTTCCAAGCCTTTATTGTAATCAAGTTCTCAAATCACCCTTCTTGCCTAATTGATTTGAAGTAACTCCCTTGTTCATTCTCTTAAGGGGCAGTAGGTTGGCATGGAAAAAAACTAGGTAATTTGGCATCAGACAAGTTGAGATCTGTTTCTTGAATCATCTGTGAGTGGCAGCACAGACTAACGGTGGAGAGAATGAATTTTTAGTGTCAAATACGCCTGGACTTGAGTGACAACTCTTGCTAACACTGTGATCTTGGGATGGGGGGTGGGTTACTTAGCTTCTCTGGGCCTCAGTTTCCTAATTCATAAGATGGAGAGTACAAGAATACCTCCCCAAAGTGTTGATGCAAGTTGCAAATGAGATCATGAGTGTGAGGCACCTGGTTGAGTATTTGGCATACAGCACTCAGTGAGTCCTGAGTTTGTTTTCCCATCAGTAATATGGGATGAAATTCTCTTCTACTCCATAGAGTCGCTTTGAAGATCGAGAGAAATAATATGTGAGAGTACCACATATAAGTCATTTTTGTTCTCATTAAATTCCCTAACATTCTGCCAGTCAAGTCGAAACCATCTTCTATTCATCCAACATTGATCAGCAGTTCCTTCTCTCAGAATTGTTTACCAACTGTCTGTCCCAGTGTTTAAGGTCTACCTACACTTGCTTAGCATTACCAGCAAGGTGCTTCCAATCCATCTGTTTGAGGAACCACCAGGACAGGAACAACTTGGACTCTTTGCTGACTGTGCAGGATTTCCTGAAGTTGGAACCGTGACGCTTACGGAAAATACCAGTCTGGAACTGCTGGCTTTGATAATGACAGAGATCTATTAATGGGCACAAAGCCATTATGCTTCTCTGGGCATAAGCCAGGACATATTCATTTCACTGATTAGAGAAAGCTTTTACATGATGACATTTATTATGCCTTAGCTAAATGACTTATTTCCAAGAGGGGAGGATTAAAATATATCAGGATTTGAGAAAGAAAAAGGTTTTATAAAAATTGTTCTTTTCACTTTTGTTTATCTTTACTAGACCCCAGAATTTTATAAGTCACATCTGGAAATGGATTTGCAGCACCTGATAGAAGAAGGCATCTTGGAAGGCATTGCCTGAGACTTCCATGGCAGAAAGATGAGAAGAAATCTTTAGGGTGATTTCTTGAGCCTGAAAAGAATAAAAAGTAAATACAAACAAAACTCATCTTTTTGCTAAAAAATTCTTGTGCAACTCAGTTACGTAGCATCAACCAAATTGACGGGAGGTAAATGCATTGAAGCATCAATTTAAATTGTAACAGGGTAAGTAGATTCAGTATACAGTATAGGAAAATGGAAGGAGTATTTGACTGTGTACTGTGTATTTAATATTTATGTCAACTATGACCATCAATTTGCTACTTTTCTAAATAGTGGTGGACTAGACTGGCAGTCAGGTACGACGGCTCTTCCTGACTCTGCCGTTTTAACTGTGTGATCATGGGTAAATTTACCCAAACTCTTTGTGTCTTTCCCCCTCAATTTTAAAATGGGAAGATAACAGTATCTGTGTCATAAGGTTTTGATGAAGATTATATGAATTGATTCCTGCAAATAATTAGAACATTTTCTGGAATGTAGAACGTGCTTAATTCATTCCACCTATGATCAATATGATTTGAAAAATCATACTTTAGATTAGTAATATAACTCCTATCAATCCCCTTAAAGGAGAAACTAGAAAGTTCACAACCCCAGGTGCTTGATCCTAGGGAATATTTGCCATCTCAAAACTCCTTTCCTGGCCACCCTGATCTTCTTGACTCCACAGTGGCTTCTCCACAGAGAAGCCAGACTTACATTAAGCTGGGGAATGAGAAGGTGCAGGATGGAGAGGCCATACTGGTAAACCACAAACTCCCTGGCAGAAAGGTCTGTGGGTTGCACGGTTATCGGCTCATCTTTTTGCACAGCCTGAGGTTTTAGCAGATTCTGCAAAGAGCTTTTTAGGTCTACAGAGAGCAAGAGAAACCAGTAACAATTTTATTGACTTTTCTGTACAGAAGTGATATGTAAACAACAACAACACAACTGAGTTTAGGGAAAGGCTTATTTGTAACCATCCATTTATTCAACCATCCACCCATCTGTCCATCCGTCCGTTCGTCCGTCCATCCATCCATCCATTCATTCATCCAACCATCCATCCATCCATCCATCCATCCATCCATCCATCCATCCATCCATCCATCCATCCATCCATCCTCCTATGCTATATATACCCTGTGTCTCAGGCTCTCCTTGCTATCTTTATGGAAATATGACTGAGTCTCAGTCAATAGGAATAGAGGGTCCAAGACAGAACGAGGGTCCAGAAATCATGGCAGCAGATTTTATTCTATATGATTGAGTTGTTGGGAACGTTAAAGGCAAGGCACTCAGAACAGCGTCTGGCACACAGTAAGCACAAGTGAATTTTAGCTGGATTAAGAATCTTACTTCCTCACAAAATTGCCTCTAATGGGCCTTAGGTATTGAAAATTTGCTATTGTCCTTCTATTCCTGTGAGGGCAAGAAAAATAAAGGTGTGTGAATTGAAACAGACTCAACACTACTGACTTAAAAAAAAAAAAGAGGGCTGAATTAGCTGTCTGAAGACCCATGCTCCGTCTTAATACCCCAAGAAAGTCACTTAACTTCTTTGTTCATAATTTCTCTCATCTATAAAAGGGTAGTTAATAATCTTCCGCTATTAGGGTATCTACGTAATGAACATTTGTATACCTAACCCTGAATTGTACCCCACATCCTTAAAATAAAAAATTGAAAAAAAAAAAAATCTTCCACTATCTTAAAGAATTAGAATAGGGTTTCCAAATGTGAATAAGACAATGTATGTTAAATTGCTTTCAAAATTGTAAGGCCAACGTAATTGTAAGACCCAAGGAGTTTGAAGTGGGGTTGGAGACTCTTAAAGGAGGGCCCATGTCTCTACTCATCCTCTTCTTACTTTCCACCCAAAGGCGGAGGAATTAATAACAATACAGGCCAAGTTCTGGAGTCAGTAAACTCTTTCTGTAAAGGGCCAGATAGTATTTTAGGCATTGCCAGCCAGCAGCCAAAATTGGGGTTCAGAGTTATGTTCTCTGTCATTGTGGTAGAAGCATGGCCTCATTCTCCTACAAAACCTTCTCCTGCTACTTTGGTATACGGTGACCTGCCCTTGTGGGAACTCACCAGAATGTGTTACCTGCATCTTTTTTTTGGCATTGCCCTTAAAGTGTCAGGTAATTTTTCATTTGGGGAAGCACAGGCTCTGGAAAAACATTCCCTGAGAGTGAATTCCAGCTGACCTCCTCATTAGCAACATGAACCTTGACTACTTGCTTGATCTGTCTAGGGGCTTAGTCCCCTTATCCACAAAATCAGTAATAGTACCCTCTTTACTAGGTTGTTGTAAAGATGAAATGAATTGATATTTCTAAAGATTTAGATGTGGCGTATTGTAAAGCACTCCATACACATTTTATTCTTCTTTTAACATTTTCTTTTCATAGGGTTGTTAAAAAATATAGAACAATTCTTAGCTCATGGCCCAGGCACAAACAGGTAGCAGGCTGGAGTTGGCCTGTGGGCCATAGTTTGCTGATCCCTGCTCAAGTTCAGGAGTGTTCATGGAGCTATGCTTACTAGGGGCCTGCATCATGGTCTACTGAAAGGCACGTATTTGTTCTGTTACTTCTCTTCTACTTAGGGCTGAGTTTTCTGTTACTTCTCTTCTACTTAGGGCTTCAGTGTGTGAGTTGAAACAGACCCAACACTTTCAGGCAGGTGAGGCACATTCTCTCGACTTCCAGTTCCAAGGGGTGGTATTGGTAAAGTGATCTTGGGTCTCTTTTGGAGGCAAGATCTTCTCTTTCTCTGTTTTTACCCCCTGTCTCTCACACCTTTCCATAAATACCTTATAACTTGGGGCTGGGTGGTATGGGGTAGAATCCCAAGGTTTAGATTCAGTATTTGGTGGGAAGGTAGAGAGCCTTTAGGAATTCCCTTTTGGAAATTGGCCATGTTTAATTACAGTGGTACTTTGATTCCTATATGTTGTTCTTATATGGAAATATCACTTGGGAATCTTAGCGTGGAGGTGGGAAGAAAGGGTTGTTTGGTGGATTCTAACACTCCTATTCCTGGGGATTATACCATCATACATATCTTTAGCATCCCATGATGATTCCAAACATGGGCTACCAGGGAAAAGGAGATTACTTGGTATGTGATGCACTTCAGCTTCTTCCTTGTGGGCTTGGGACCACATGTCTGTTTTCTTTAGGATGGAGAAAAATGGTGAGGTCCAGATAGTGTCAACTTTATCTGCATCTGAACAGAAGGGAATAAAATAGTTATTGGGGTGAAGGTGTAGGAATGTGGCCAAAGCCAAAATGAGCCAGATAGGTGATAGGCAACCTTTAAGGTGGCCCCGATGACCCCCCCGCCGTGTGTACCCATGCCCTTGTGTAACCCTCTCCCCTTGAGTGTGGTTGAATTTAGTGGTTCACCTCAAATGAACAGATTGTGGCACTTCTGTGACTAAGATACAAAGTGATGGAATGGCACTTCTGAGGCTAAGATACAAAGACTGGCTTCCATGTTGCTCACCCTCTCTCACTCTCTTGCCTACCTGCTCTGAGGGAAGCCAGTTGCCATGCTGTGAGCTGTACGTGGAATCATGTGGCAAGGAGTGTCTCTGGCCAACAGCCAGCAAGGACTTGAGGTCTGCCAACAGCCACAGAGTGAGCTTGGAAGTGAATCTTACCCCTGCCAAGCCTTGACATGACTACAACCCTAGCCAACACCTTGACTGTAGCCTGCATATGACCCTGAGCCAGAGGCACCAAGCAATGCTTCACCCAGATTCTTGACTCAAAGAAAATATGAAAAAATAAATGTATGTCACTTTAAGCCATACAATTTTGGGGTAATTTGTTACACAGCAATGGATAACTGATACATTGGGTTTCTTTATGTTCTTCCTAAAGAACCTACCACGGTCATGTGTCTATGGTGCCTGAAGCCCTAATTCTAGGATTAGGACTTTCAAAACATGACCAGGATTGGCAGCAGAAGGAAATTCTGGAAGGCTAGTATCCAGCCTTACCTGTTCCTGGCCTCTGATCCTCCAGCCCTAGGCCGTGGCTTTGAGCTCCCGCTAACACAGCAGTGAGGTGATTCAGGAACGGGATCAGTAGGGGGCAGGCAGCAGCCTGGTCCCTGAGAGAAGTGGTGACTGTTCCATAGAACATGTCTCCGGGGTAGTTCTCCAAACACACGGGGGTTCCTGAGACAATCAGCTAGGATGAAATGGTCAGAACTGAGTTCCGTGCCTGGTTCCCACCTGTCCCACGTGGCTGCTTCGGCAGTTTCTCTCTGCAGCCCCCATCAAAGATGGAACTACACGTCACCTCGGCCAAGCTCGGAGATCAGTACCTGGGTGTGCAAGAGCTGGAGGCGGCTCAACTCCCGCTGGTACTGCAACTGACCGAGGGCCCCATCCAGGAAGTACTGTCTCTCCCTCACCACCTCCTGAAACTCATCCAAGAGATGCTGCACCACCTAGAACACAGGGAAGGTCATGCCCAACCCAGGCGGACCTTCTCTCTCTTCCCTCTCTTTCCTTTCCCAGCCCATCTGCTGTCCCTTGAGCCCGTGCAGCCCACGTGTCTTCAGTACATTGCCCTGAAGAGCCACACCGGATGTCATGGCAGGATGTGCTCATTGCACGTGGCTCCCCTGCCAGTGTCCGAGCCTTACCTTCCTGGGACGGTTCCAGACCCGTGGGCTCTGACTTCTGCGCTGTTGCAGCCATGTCTCCTCCTCCTGGCCCTGCAGCCGGCCGGCGGCTTGCCTGAGCTTTTCTGCTGCCTGCCCTAAACTCTGCAGGACCCTCCGTATGCCCAGCACCACCTGTGCCTCCTGTTCCCACTCCTCTCTGTCTGCTGCAAAGGGCAGAGAAGAGGGTCACGTGGCAGTGGCCACCACCAGGCATGGGGAGGAGAAGAAAAGCCAGTAATTTATTGGAGCTGGGGAATCTGCCAGGTAAGAACCAAGGCCTGGCTGGAAGCCTGGGAGAGATGAGCTCATTAGGAAGACAAGGGAGATCCCCACTGGGCAGCTGTGGGTGGTGGCAGTTCTCCCAGGAGATGTCTGCATGGGTATGTGGGCCTTGGAGATGCTTTCCCACCTTGAGAGAGCAGGCCTCGCTCCCTGCCACGGTGCATGCTCAGAGCTCTGGCTCTCCGCTCAGTCTCCTGCAGGTAGCAGGACTCCAGGGCCTGGCAGGCCTCCTCGGCAGCCCTCAGCTGCATAGGACAGGGCAGAAGATACAAAGGACTGGGGCACGGAGGGGAAGGCAGGAGCTCTGTGGGGAGGCCACCCTATGTTGGTCCATCCTTTCCCCCTCCATCCGGCTGACACTTGGGGGTGACTGAAATCTAGGGCCCGAGGTGGGGGAATCTTGGGATTGTGTCTTCCCTGAGATGGATTCTATCCCTGTGGTCAGGGGACACAAGGACACCGACTTTTCTTTTTTCTGTTTTTGAGTCAGAGTCTCACTCTGTCACCCAGGCTGGAGTGCAGTGGCACGCTCACGGCCACTGCAGCCTCGACCTGTTGGGCTCAGACAATCCTTCCTCCTCAGCCTTCCAAGTAGCTGGAACTACAGGTGCACGCCACCACGTCTGGCTAATTTTTTGATTTATTGTAGAGACAAGGTCTCACCATGCTGCCTAGGCTGGTCTCAAACCCATGGGCTCAGGCAGTCCTCTTGCCTCGGCCTCCCAAAGTGCTGGGATTACAGGCTTGAGCCAGTGCCAGGCATGACTTCAATCTTTCAAAGAGAAAGGTGTGCATTGTTGGCAGGTAGGTGGGCGGGGACCGTGAGTTGGCACCGCTGGGCCTTACCTGCTGCTCAGAACCGCTGCCTGAGGTGAAGGGCAGTGACCGGCTCAGGTGCCCCAGCTGTGCCAGCAGCCACTCTTCCTCCCGTTCCTGGCGGTGCCAGTACTGCTCCCGTGCTCTCAGCTCTCGCTCCAGGATGTCCAACTACGATGTTCAGCCTGTTTAGGGCTCACCAGCTTTTTTCTGTCCACACCCCATGTGGTCTGGCTGTGGACCCCCACATCTTTTCAAGGCATGGGCCTCCCCCACCCCTGGGTATCCATGACTAAGCTTGGTGAGGCCGTTGACTTGATTGTGGGTGGAAAAATGACCGCACACTTTCTTCAAGCTCCTCAGTCCCTCCCTCCTTCTCTCTTTCCCTCCCTCCCCCGTCCCTCCCTCTTTCTAGCACCTGGACTCTCCAGAGGCCCCTGTGCCTCCTGTCCCCATCCTATCTGGGGAAGGTCAGGGGAGGGGGACACGTGGCAGCGAGAAATCATTCTCACCCCCTCATATCATCCCTTCCTACTGACCCATGAAACAGTGATGTCAGGACTAGAATGGACATTTCGTAGCTTCTACCAAGGATCTTTGATCACATGTCCATCTCGGTTTCTGAAACTTAACTAGACTGAGGTTGTATGCTGGGAGGGGGGCCCTAAATCATTTTCATTCTGGGGGCGGTCTGCCAAGGGCTGAATGACTGCTATAACCTCCTGATGGGGCTTCCTGCTCTAGTCTGGCTCTGCAACCATCCATCCTCTGCACGACTGCCAGGGGGCTTTCTAGAATGCTGAGTATATATATACACATACATAAATTTAAAAATATCTGCGAGGAGGCGTGCCAACCTGTCAAGAGGTTGTGTTTGGTGGGGGAGGCTGGAGGAGGGGCAAGTAGTGTCTGAGTGGGGGTACCAAGGTGGTGTTGATGGTGAGTGGAGGGGGAGTAGTGGGGAGGGGAATTTTTCTTCTTCATTTACATACTTTCAAAAAGGTAGTAGGCTCATGTGTAACTTATTTTCTTTTCGTATTGTTCCATATTTTCCACATTTTATTTATTTTATTTTTGAGTTGGAGTTTCACTCTGTTGCCCAGGCTAGAGTGCACTGGCATGATCATGGCAACTGCAGCCTCGACTTGCTGGGCTTAGGGAGTCCTCCCACCTAAGCCTTCCAAGTAGCTGGGATTACAGGCACGCACCACCACACCCAGCTAATTTTTCTGTTTACTGTAGAGATGAGATCTTACCAAGTTGCCCAGGCTGGTCTTGAACTTTCTGGGCTCAGGAAATCAGCTCACCTCAGCCTCCCAAAGTGCTGGGATTATACGCGTGACCCACCGTGCCCGGCCTGCACTTTCCAAATTTTACAGTCTTAAGTTCATATGTGATTATGTCATATGTCTAGTTAGACCCCTTCAGTGGCTCCCCATAACTTTTGTGATAAAAGTCACATTTCTTACACTTGCTGTCTTTGCATTTGCTGGCTCTGTAGCTAGAATGGCTTTCTCTGCCTGCTTCTTTAAGTTTTGGCCCGAGCGTTACCTCACTTGGGAAGCTTCCCCTCTCCATGTGGTTGAGATGCTCTCCTTAACACCCTTGTAAATCACAGTTATCACTGGGGCCCATGGCCAACCAGTTCCCTGGGGATAGGAACCCCACCTAGTTGTCTTTGTATCTCAACACTTAACACACTGCCTGGAACAGAGAAGGCTCTCAATATGTAGTTGCTGAATGAACGAATGAATGAATAAATAAATAGAATGAACTCCTTCAGCATACCAGACCAGGATCTCTCAATCCCCGAGGTAAGGCCTCCAGCACCTGGACAACGGGCACCACCACTCTGGCAGAGGGATCCATTTGAGCACCAATGACGGGACCAGGTTCCCCAGTCAAGGGGTCTATGGCATGAGCCCCAATTGAGATTGGAATAAGACCTGTGGGATGCCAAGCTTTAGTAACCAGGTGAGGAAAGAAGGAAGGGCTGTCAAAGGAAGAAGAAAACATGGTGGAAGGGAGCCAAAGGAGTCCCTAGATTTTCTTTTACCCTTTGAGCTGGATTAGAGAGCTTTCTGAGGTGAGTGTGAGTTTCTGAAATACTGGAGGAGGGGCAAGTAGTGTCTAGATGGGGGTGTCAAGGAGGTGTTGATGGGGAGAAGAGAAAATTGAAAGGAACCAGTTTTCTAAGAGGGGGATAAATGATTCGAGGCCCTGGGGTTTTGAAATCTCTGGGCACCTTTGTTTTGGTAACCCTATCAGATGCATCAGAATGACCTCATCCCTTGGCTCCTGAACTTTGCAAGGTTTTGTCTCCCAGAGCTGAGTCACATTCCTGATCCCCCCAGGCTCTCAGAGGTCCTGAGTTCCCACCTTTTACCTTTGCCATCGGCATCTTCCATGGTGCCTGCCAGAGGTGTGGTGGTACCAGAATTCCCATCATGCTCCATGCCCAGGATGGGCACCATGAGCCCTGAGCCCTCAGGATCTGGGATCTCCATCCCATACAGGGCTGGGACCCACAGCTCTGTTCCAGGATAGCACATCATTCCTAACATAAGGGGGAGAGGCATGGGAAGGAGGAGTTGAGGGTTAATGCCACCTTGAAGTCTTTCCAGGCTCAAAGTGCTACATCCCTGATCAGAAAGGCGTCTCTGAAAGGACTGCATTTGTTTCCTTTGAGCCCAACTTAGCATTTTGAATTCAGAAGGGAAGAAAGGATGTCACCCTGATGGCCCGCCTTGAAAAAACCAAGTGAGAATTGAGTGGCATCAGATCTTCTGAGAAGCTTAGAACATCTTCTAGAAGAAGTGGACACCACTTCTTGAGCACCTGCCACATGTCAGATTCTGAGTTGAGAACTCCATATATATTATATTTTACTTGGTCCTATAACTCATGCCGTAAAGTATGTACTATTCTTATCTTCCTTTTAAAGACAGTGAAACAGTAGCAGAGAGAGGTTAGTAACTTGCCCAAGGTCAAAGAGTAAATCGTGGGGCAGGTCTTCAAACTCAAGTCAATTCTGACCCAAAACCCCGGGTTTTGCCACATCATGAGAAGAAGGAAGCTTCTAGAAAGAGTGAGATAAGCTCCAGGAAGATGCCACTCCTACTTCTTCCTGCCCTTCCTTCCATCAGGACTGTGAGAAGGTGAGTGGTTGGATGGGCTCTTTTCCTGAATTTATGGTGGGAAGTTGAAGGCTGTCATGGAATGAAAGGAAGAAGGGACTGAGGACTCAGGAAGTTCAGGTTTGAGGCCTGGCTCTGGCCTAGCTAGAGGTTCCCGGGCGGGCAAGATCCCTGAAAGTCAGGCTCTTCCTCCAAGATGGGTGTCATAACACCCGTATGGTGTTTGGTGAGCCTGTACACTTTACAAAAAGTGTAAGACCCAATGGCATTGGCAAGAGATTAAGACCCTGATGCAACCAAGTTCTCATGGGGTCAGGAAATGAAGTCATTCTTCCCTTGGTCACACATGTGCGTGATCAGTGGGGTTGCAGTCTAATCCCTGAGCTCACAGGCTGAGGGACACTGAAGCACCAGGTCATTCTGGGCCTGAGATTTCGGCACCCGAGGTGTTTCCCTACCTATCCTGCCGCCATTGGCTTCAATGTCACCCGCTGCCTCCAGCTGTCTCTCCAGTCTCCGAGCCTGCTGCAGAATGTGATGCAGACTCAAGGCCAGCGCCTGTCTCATGTCCTTGATGGCAGCCTCCAGAGGCTCCTGTCCTCTGGACCCTGAACTCTCCTGGGATTGCTGGAGCACTGTGATCACTTGCCTCTGGGCCACCAGTACGTTGGCATCTAGCAGGGCCTGTGACCCTCCCATATGGGGCGATGTCCGGCCCTCCTGTCGGGAAGCCCCCTGGAGCCGGACTGTCTTCCCGCTCAGTGGCTCCACAAAGCTGTCACCAGGCAGCAGGAGGTTCCCTGAGGCATCCTGCAGCCCTCCCAGGGCAAGGACCTGACCTGGAAGCAAGAAACCAAGAGGGCAGGGTGGGAGAGCCACCCAACAGGAACGCAGGTGGGTGAGTTAGGGTGAGTTATAAGGGGGAACTAGGGCATGAGGGCAGAAGTGAGCTGCATGCAGGAGGGAAAGGGAAGGGGGTGACGGAGAGGGCAGAGAGGCTGAAGACATGGTGCCAGGAGGAGAAATGGCATTCTGTGGTTGGAAAGCATCTGTTCATTCTGACCGTAGAACCACTTTGTGTCTCCTTCACCTCCCTGGAGACATGAGTGGAGATGAGGAAGGGGAGAGGGAAGCGGAGGAGAGGGAAGGTTAGGGGTAAGAGGCAGAGTGAGGATGAATGGTGGAAGATGGCGGTGGGTGGACCAGAACATGGAGGGTGTAGAGATTGAGGGGAGGGATAAGGGAGGCAGGTGAGACAGGGAAGAGGGGGTGGGAGGAAAGGGTGTAGGGGCTGAGGGGAGGGGGGGTGGGGAGCCAGGCGAGGGAGAGGGGAGGGGGTAGGAGGACGGTGCTGAGGGCTGTCCAGAGACCTGTGTTTTCATCCAATCCGACTCCCAGGATTGGCAAGACGCTTCCTGTGACCGGATCCTCCATGGGGCCCCCTATCTCTAGAGGGGCCACAGTCTGGGTGAGGGGGTTGCAGTATGTTCCCCCAAGAGTGAGCCACTGGTTCGTTTGGGGGTGCAGGGTCACGGCCAGCACAGGCACCTCAATGCCAGTGGCAGGGTCTGTCATGAGAGCCCCCAGCTGGGATGTCCTTCTTGACTGCAGGACGGGCAGGTACGTGGCTGGAGGGGAACCTGTGTCAGGACAGGTTGGGTAGGGCACATAGGGCAGGATGGCAGCTTCCGATGTCCGGACAGCACCTGGACAGGGAGACAGGGAGCTGCTGGTACCCTCAACGTGCCAGCCTTTCTGCCTGGTCCTGCAGAGCAGGGGCAGAGAGGGACTCCGGGCACTGCTTTCTTTCCTGGAGCAGCTCTGTCCAATCATGGCACCCTCTGCACCCAGCAAGAATGTTAAGGTGAGAAGTGGGGAGAAGATGTTTCCTGTTCCACCAAGCCCTACGTTCAAGAAGACAGCTCTGCCTTCTGTGCTGTGCTCCCTGGGAGTTCATTCCAGTGGGGCCCAGTGAGCTCTGTCCCAGGTTTGAAGCCCAAAGCTGGGTTGGGGCTAGTCAGTAGGCCAGGGGCTCACCGGGATTGGAGTCAGTGGTGGGCACCAGGGTCGCTCTCAGCAGGTCATATCCCAGGTGTCCAGCCTCGGGCAGCACCCGCCCAGTGTCCGGGTGGATGAAGTAGCCAGCGGGTATGGACCCTGCATGGCCGCTGGCAGGAAGCATCAAGCAGTCCGGGCCGGGGACCATCAACTGGGTGATGGGATTCACACTGATGTCATCAGCGCCCCCTGGAGGGCCTGCTGAGCCAGCAGGAAAGCACATGTTACCTGTTCAGTCCTGGGCTGGAGGGACAGAGGCAGGCTGGGGGCTCCCTTGCCTGGTGACTGGAAGGAGATGGTGAGAACTCCTCCCTGACCCCCACCGACGTCATGCTCCCCAATGCCAGGGGTCTCATCTTTCATGGAGTCCAGGGTAGGACCTGACCTTGTGATACATTGCAGGCTGGCAGGGATGGGAAGGGCCTTGGGACATGGTGGTGACAGCCAGTGGGGTGAGGAGCTGGAGCTGAGGGACTCTCAGGACTCAGTATGCCTCTCCCTGAGGCAAGTCTAGCATTTCCCAAGCTTGGCCGTTTGCATTCATCTGCCAGGCTTTTACATTCAGGACGTGCCACTTCATGTATGGCTGTCATTTGTGGTGGTTTTGTTTATTTCCTCCTCAGTTCCTCCCCGTTTGTCAAGACACTGCACAGGAAGCCCCTCCCAACTTTGGGGACATTGTTTTCCCCTGCAGGGTGTCTTGGGGGTTGGGCATGGATTTGGAGTTTCTGCAGGGCCTGCTGCACTGATGCTGGAGGGGGGAGGGTAGGGGTGTGTGTGTGTGTGTGTGTGTGTGTGTGTGTGTGTGTG